>NW_024727857.1:427500-512500 GCF_018991925.1 Homarus americanus | reverse complement strand
CAGGCAGCAGGTCAGGTCAGGTACGGGTCAACTCTCGGGGTCACCAAACACCCTGATTGGTATTTACATAAGTCGATCGATGAGCGACGAGAATAATACTGCAATAGTTGTCTTAACGCGACGACCTAGGCCAAGTGGGTCAAGTTGGGCCAAGTGGACCAAGTTGACCAAGTTGCACCAGCTAGTCAGTCTAGACTCTAGAGGACGAAGAGGACTAGGGAGGGAGAAGTGAGGAACTTGGAGGCCTGATTGAGGAAACTCTCTCTCTCTCTCTCTCTCTCTCTCTTCAATGTCGATACTATTTTATACCCAATTTTCTTCAGGTAAAAATAGCCCCCTTCCTTTTCCTCCCCCCTTCCTTCCCTTCCACAATACGTACCTCCTTCCCCCTCTCCATTCCTTCTTCCTTCCTCCACCCCTCTTTTCTCTTCCCTGTCGCCTTCCATCCCTCCTTCCTCTCTGCTTCCTGCCCTTCCGCCTATCCTATCTAATATCCCTCCCTGCTACCCCACCTTCCTCCCTCCTAACCTCCCTCTCCCACCTCCTCCTCTCATTTTCCCTCCTCCACCTCCACCTCCTCCTCCCCTCCTCAACTCCACCTTCCTCCTACCCCACCTCCCTCCCTCCGGTAATTGATTTCAGGAATAAAAATCTTCTTCCAGGAATTATCTTTCGACAAAAATGTTTTGTTTTGGATAAGACAAAAGCAAGTGTGTTTTATTATGACAATCCTAAGCAACTAAAACAAACGTCACACACTCACCATACCTTACACCACACACACACCTTATACACTGATACCACACACTCATACTCATATCACACACACCTCACACACTTACACTCACACCTCACACACTTACACCACACACTCGTAACTCAACATGATTGGTTGCCACAATCTCACAAACACAATGGGATTTATCGTCAATAATTTCTCTCTCCTGTCGAGTATTATGAATGAGCAGAGTTCCAGGTGGTGGGAAGCTGCTACCCCTTGTATCACACACACACACACACACACACACACACACACACACACACACACACACACACACACACACACACACACACACACACACACACACACACACACACACACACACACACACACACACACACACACACACACCTCTGTTTTGGTGACTGATATGTGTAGAGATTGACGCTGATGGAAGGGAGACTCACGGCTACGATTTGTGTTTATGTTTTGATGTTGTTTTACGAAGTGTTTATTGTGATGTTGACTTAGTTAAGATTCGTATCAGGGTGAAGTAGTTTATCAATATTTGTTTGTTTATATTGTAATATCTCTCTCTCTCTCTCTCTCTCTCTCTCTTAATCTATTCTTTACTACAGTATGTTCCCAAGTTCTATTAAACCAAGGACAAACATTGATATTCTGTATACCTTCTGTTATTTATTTCCTTTCACTAACCATAACTTATTGCTTACCTGTCGCTGTGCCATTAATGCGAGCGTCATGCATGGATCAATTCTCCTGTGTTACAATGTATTAAAAACGCGACATTGTTTAATACACTCAATTTTTACTACTGCAATCCACATCAATATCTTTTTTTACATGAATGTTTGTATGTCTAATGTATATATTTGTATAATTATATTTCAACAGTAACTAAATAACATTATAAAGTGTTATTTAATGGGAAGTTGATTATGTCTCTCCTAGGAAAAAAAACAGAGGTCTTAGTTATACATTATTGACCTATGTGGTAACCTTGACCTTAGTTCGTCCTCGGATTCAAATTACAACAAGGATTTCGTTAGTTAAACTGAGTAAGAATAGACAGAAAGACAGATAGACAAACAGAGAAAGACAGACAGGGAGACAGACACGAAAATACGACTGTAAATATTCAACTGACTCTACGTACTCAATAACTCTCGCCTGTGACTAGCGGATGAGTCACCAGAATGAGTCGCCCTGTACAATTAATCTTGGACATATATAACCAATACAATATTAACTGTGTAGTGTTGTTGCGTCTGTCCGTGCTAGAGATAAACACACCTTTCCTGCTTGTATATTAGACTCTCTCTCTCTCTCTCTCTCTCTCTCTCTCTCTCTCAGCTATGCCTCAGAGCCAATAAATAATTCCCTGTATGTAACAAAGGCTGAAAGAAGATATTATCTCTACCTGAGTTGCCCAGGTGAAGCGTAATTAGTTCACCTGAAGGAACAGACGGAAATGAAGAAGAAGCAATAGAATTAAAAAGCAGAAAAATAATAGAAAATAAGAAGAAAAAGAGAAGATGGAGAAAGAGACGCAAGAAGGAGCACAATGATAATAAAGATGAAAGAGGGAAAAAATGAATAAGAAGAAAGAAGAAAATGTAAATTCCCCAGAGAAAGAACGAGCCACAATAGAAAAATTATGACACACAGGAGGCAGAAAAGAAGCAGATGAAAAAACAAACAAAAAACATATATAAACGGTACAGAGGATAACAGAAACAGCCAATGAGGAGCCAGGTTGAAGAGTGACGTCATACCAGAAGAGGATAAGAACAACCAATGAGGAGCCAGACACAGCGGAGTGACGTCACATCAAAGGACATGAACAACCAACCAGACGTTAGGTACAGAGGAACATGACGTCACCTGTGACATATGATCCGTCGCAAAGTAAACAATGCCCAGTACATTTAACACTGGAACCTGATCGATGTTATGAGAGAGTGAGAGATGAGGGGGAAGGATGAGGAGTGAGTGATGAAGGGGAGGTGAGGGAGAGGGGTGAGGAATGAGGGGTGAAGGGAAGGGGTGAGGAGTGAGTGATGAAAGGGAGGTGAGGGAGAGGCAGAATGTGTGAAGGAAGTGTGAGGAGGAGTGATGGAAGGGAGGGAAGGGAGGGTAGGAAATGAGGTAAGGGAAGGGAGGGGAGTGGGAGTGATGAAGGGGAGGGGAGGGGGGAGGGGGTGAGGGAATGAGGGAAGGTGGAGGAGGAGGAGAAGGGGAGGTGAGGGGAGGGGGAGGGAATGGAGGGGTGGGGAAGGGGTGAGGAGTGAGTGATGAAGGGAGGAGGGAGAGGGGTGAGGAATGAGGGGTGGAAGGGAAGGGGTGGAGGAGGAGTGATGTATGAGGGAGGGGGAGGGGTGAGGAATGAGGTGGGATGGAAGGTGGGAGAGTGGAGGGATAAGGGAGGTGGAGGGGAGGGGGTGAGGAATGAGGGGTGAAGGGAAGCAAGGAGATGTTGATGAAGGGAGGGAGGGAGAGGGGAGGAATGAGGGGCATAAGGTGAGAGAGATGAAAGGGGAGGGAGGGAGAGAGTGAGAGATGAGGGGGAAGGATGAGGAGTGAGTGATGAAGGGGAGGTGAGGGAGAGGGGTGAGGAATGAGGGGTGAAGGGAAGGGGTGAGGAGTGAGTGATGAAAGGGAGGTGAGGGAGAGGGGTGAGGAATGAGGGGTGAAGGGAAGGGGTGAGGAGTGAGTGATGAAAGGGAGGTGAGGGAGAGGGGTGAGGAATGAGGGGTGAAGGGAAGGGGTGAGGAGTGAGTGATGAAAGGGAGGTGAGGGGGAGGGCTTAAGGTCAGGGGGTAAGAGGTGACGTGTGAAGGGGAAGGGTGAGTGGTGAACGGGGGTGAGGAGTAGGTGGTGAGGAATGAGAGGGAGAGGTAAGGAAAGGACCTCTTCTTCACCTCCTCCCCCTCCTCTTCTTCCTCTTCTTATTCCTACTGCTTTCCCCTTTCCTTCTCTTCATCTTCCCCCTACTCCTCTTCCCATTCCCCTTAATCATCCTCCAGTTGTTTTTCCTTCTGTCTTCATCTCCTTTTCCTTCATGTCTCGATCGTCCTTGTTGTATTCATTTCCTCTATTTTCATATTCCTTCCCTCTGTTTAACTTTTCCCCCTCTTCTCCTCCTTCCTTCCTCTCCTTCTCTCTCCTCCTCCCTTTCTCTTATCCTCTCTCCTTTCTCCTTACCTTTCTTTCTCGGTCTTCTTCTCCCTCCACATAACCTCTTCCTTCTCTCCTCTTTTCCTTCATCCTATTCTCCTTTCCTCCTCCTCTTCCTCCAGGTTCATCACCTCTTCACGTCCTCCCTCTTCTCCGTTCTCCTCCTCCCCACCTCTTCAATCAGTTCCTCTTTCACCTCTTCCTTCTTCCCCCCTCCTCTCCCCCGTCTCTTCACACTTCCTCCTCCTCCTCCTCTCTTGGCCTCTCGCAGACTCAGTGTTACAACAGCTCCTGAGGTCAAGGGTGAGGCGGAAGGAGGGAGGAGGGGGAGCAAAAGCCGAAGGGGTGGGAGGTGGGGAGAGTAAGAGGGATAAGTGTGAGGGGAGGAGGGTGGTGGCGGAGGATGAAAGTGAGGGGAGAATGAGGGTGAGGGGAGATTGAGGGTGAGGGGAGGTTGAGGGTGAGGGGAGAAGAGAGGAAGGATAGCTGGGGTGACAACAATGGTTATATATAACACTGTATACAATAAGGTACTTGAAGCTAAAGATTTCTCTCTCCCTCTCTCTCTCCCCCTCTCTCCCCTCTCTCTCTCTCCTCTCTCTCTCTCTACTCTCTCCCTCTCTCCTCTCTCTCCTTCTATCAATCAATCAACATCATTTGCTTGTTATCTATTTATATCTCTTTATCTCATTTATTCTCAAAATGTACTAAATTCGCCTCAACTTCACCAAAGTGACTTAGATAAATCGCCCCCAAAAAGAAAAAAATAAATAATGGTTAATATTATATTTAAAAAAATATACAAAAACATATGATATAATGACAGGGTGTGAAGCAGGGGAGGTAAAAATAAATGACCCAATAATTAGGGAAATTAGGGTAATATTGAATAAATGATGAGGGGAAGAACAGAAAACAAAACAAAAAACACATAATTGAATATGAAAATTAAAAAAAAACCCTGAAATGTTTCGACTCTTCCTAATTAAATGGTTTTATTAATTCACTAGTACAGGTACAGGTACAGGTATAATTGACATACAGGTAAAGATTCAGACACAGGTACGAAGATAAGATAACAGCGACTAAGTATACTGGAACAAATATAAGTATATGTAAATAATTAATAGTTACCCCACTCCCCGTTTTCTTTCTGCGTGATTATAACCCCTTCTCATTTTCTTTATGTTATTGCTTTGTGGTTGTAATCCTCTTCCCATTCTCTTTCTCTCCATTATGGCTCTCTTCCTAGAGTTTATTGCTTTTCCTTGTCTATCATTTATCACCAATTACCACTATGTCTGCAATTTACCCTTGATTATATATCCTTTCATTTTTATCTATCAATTTTCTTATTTTTTTTAATAATTCGGTGTTTTGTTTCTTTATTGGATTTATCACTATCTTATTTCTTTATTTAAATTATACTTTTAGTTTCCATCTGTTCATAAATTCGTTCACTCATTATAATTAATTTTTTTTATTTTTTTTATTGATTTGTCCCTTCGTTTTCCCCTTTCTTTCATTCTCTTGTTTTCGTTCACTTTCATATTACGTAAAACAGAATGAGGTGAACCACTAGACCAGGCACCTTCACTCATGCTCTTCAGTCTAACAAGGAGGTTCTCGAATGGTGTAATTGCTAATTTCGTTATGGCCTTAAAAGACCTTCGTTGTTGAGGTAATAACTTTATAATAACATCAAATCTCCTGTCTGAAGAGGTTGAGAGAGAGAGAGAGAGAGAGAGAGAGAGAGAGAGAGAGAGAGAGAGAGAGAGAGAGAGAGAGAGAGAGAGAGAGAGAGAGAGAGAGAGAGGCATTCTCTTAATAATCTATCAACATTGACTTAGGTATCATCTATATCACTCTCGTGTGTGGATTTAATAGAAATTTAATGCTTAGATAACGAAAAAAACGTTCTTTTATTTTTATCTCTTTCATTACCTCTCTTTCTCTTTTCCTGTCTCACTCTTTCTCTCATTATCTCGATTTTTTTGTCTCTTTGAATTTCTCTCTCATCTTTTTTCTCTGTGTCTCTCTCTTTCTCCACTTATATTTTTCTCTCTTTCTTACTTTTTATTCACGGCTCTCTCTCTCTCTCTCTCTCTCTCTCTCTCTCTCTCTCTTTTATGTCTCTTTCTCCACTTGAATTTCTCTCTCTTTCTCATTCTTTTTATCCAAGGCTCTCACTCTTTCTCTCTAGCTTTCTCGCCATGACTCTCTCTCTCTCTCTCTCTCTTACTCTCTCTCTCTATCTATCTCACTCTCACACTCTCTCTCTCTCTCTTTCTCGCCATGACTCTCTGTTTCTCTCTCCCTCTCAAACAGAAAATAATACCAACTACCATAAAACATTTGCCGTAACACACACGTTAACACAAGCCAATTAAGTTGTTAAGCACATAACGTAAATCGTATAAAGTCCCATTAATCCATCACACCTTTTTAAATAGAATTTCTCTAGTTTTCATTACACATTATGCAAATGAAAAACCCTCCATTACGTTTTAGCAGAATTGTGTGTGTGTGTGTGGTGGAGGTAAGTTAGGACTAAGTAGACCGTAGGGGTTAGTAATACATGCAATATATTAGGAATTTAACCCATCTATATTGTGGAGTTTATGTCTTTGTTCAGTCAGCCCGGAAAAAAAAAATTATCTATACAGAATTGTGTTGAAAAAATTTGACACAATGGACAACAGGTGTTAATTATATTGTGTAGATCTGGATTAATTGTAAATACGTAACTTAGCCTAACTTAATCTAACGGAACGTAATCTAAACCCAACCAATCCTAACTTGATCTTCCTTCACCTAACTTATCCTAACCTTCCAAAATAGACTGAAAATCCCCATTAAAATACAACAAAAACAATAATAACAGACACCAAAACATTGAAATACACTTAATTACACCGGTTTCAATTTAAATTCCCTCCAATAACAGAATAAACCTTTTTTTTCATTCTATTGTAATTTCATATTTTTAAGCGAGTGTATATATAATTTAGTTAAAAAATAAGAATACAATTTCACAGTATTTAGCGAGTTGTTAATTAATTATCAAAGTTATGTAGTCGCCTTAAAACATGAATAAAGTTTAACTCTTTCTCTATTGCTGCTTGATGACAAAAAATAACAATAAGTGAGTTTTATGGAAAGTCAAAGAACTATATATATTTTTTTTATCAGGCAGCTTCTTGCTTTAAAAACTAACATAACCAAATTTTAACCTAACCTAACCTAACCCTGCCTAATCTAAACTAAAACAAATTAACTTTAACCTAACCTAACTTAACGAGGCTTGAAGTATGAAAATCGTTCCTTTGAATCGTCAGCAGCACAAAAATTAAACATCGTATCCAATTTGCCGAACATGTATGTATGTATGTACGTATGTATGTGTATGTGTGTGTGTGTATGTGTGTATGTATGTATGCATGTATGTATGTATGACTTGGATAGATCACTTTACCCCTCCCATAAGTCCTTGTATACGCCTGGTTACCTACTCCTTCAACCAGAGCCGCTGCCTAACATGCTTACTGCTAGTGAGGGGATGATGGAAGGGAGAGACTGAGCGAGAGGAAGGGAGGGTGAAGGAGGGAGAGGAAGGGAGGGTTGGAGTGGTGGAGAGAGGGTAAGGGAGAGTGGGGAGTAAAGGGAGGGAGGGGGGAATGAAGGGAGGATTAAGGAGAGTGGTGGAGAGGGTAAGGGAGAGTGAGGGAGAAAGAGGGGGGAGGAGTAAGAGGAGAATGGCGTAGGGAGGAAGAGAGGGTTAGGGAGAATGGGGTAGAGAAGGAAAGGCAATGGGGTGTGAGGGAGAGTTGGATAGGATAGGAGAGGAATAGAGGGAGGGAGGGAGGGAGGGAGGGGAAAAAAAATCCCAAACTCTACTCACTTTTCACTCTCCTACCTAACCTACCACGACACTGTATTAAACTGGATATTAATTTGACTTCCCCCTTTACACAGCTCTCTCTCTCTCTCTCTCTCTCTCTCTCTCTCTCTCTCTCATTATTTACCAGTGTATGGCTGCTACAGCTTCCCTCTTCACAGTGAGTACTTCAGGTCTTCTGCGAAACATACTTAGAGAGACTTTGCCATTACCACACACTCTAAGAGGTTTTCGTATAAGAGATATATATAGAGTAATGATTCAGATTCTTGGGTCATTTTTGAAGATATTTATAAATGATGATGTATTGTTTTCGTTGTTTTATTGTATTAATGTAAAAAAAATCGTTCTAGGACATCACTTTCATATATACTCCCCCACCATACACATCCTTCCTCTCCTCTTCCCTGGCCAAACCGTGTCTCCCTCCTCCAGATCACAGCCCGCAGCACCTCGTCACGGCCAGCAGCTCTTACCTCCCACCTTCTCAACGCCGTTCACCCCTTAACACGGCCAGGGCTACGGCTACGTCCTCCTCCTCCTCCTCCTCCTCCTCCTCACTTGCTATTCCACATTTCATTTTTATACAACGTCTCTCAGTCAAAACCAAAATAACACACGTATATTTTATAATACCGTTGAAATTTAATGTATTTTGAAAATATTCGCACAAAATTCTTCTCTATATTGATTTTCTTTCAGTTTTTCAACGAATTATGATGAGACAGACCTACCCCTCCTCCTCCTCCCCCCCCGAAAAAAAAAAACATCGTTGGAAATTTGGGGAATATAAACCCACATTAAAAATCATTATCCCATAAGAATATTTAGTTTTTTCTTTTAAGTACATTCAGGTTTTGTCTTGCGTCTCTCAAAGTCTCCCAGGAAATCTTTGTTTATTCCGAATATTTCTACTAGAGCGGTCACCTATTGGTTCCTCCTCTTCTCTCCCAGACCAGAGGAGATTGATGCATGAGTCTCTTATATAAATTCCTCCACAAATAGTTTTTTTTTCTCTAAGTACAGACGAGATAAATAACAGAAAATAATTTCAAACTATAAAATATATAATGTAAATTTATACGAGTATATTTTTTTCCCATTAGAAGGTTTAAAAAAATAATGTACCAAAAATGTTCAAGATTATCCGGAATGTTTTAAATTTTGGGACAATTTTTAAAAACCTTCTTCTCCTTCCACTGAGGTTTCTTAAGGATCTGTGAGCATGACCGGAACTTTTAGTCTCATATTGTGGCAAATAAACTCATTCTTCTTATGATAGTCGCCTCGTTTCCAAGACTCCACAGTGATATTTTTTTTCATGGTGTGTGAAGCGGCCATCCCCAAGAGAGTGCCACCCCTGGCTCTGAAGTTTAAGTGAGGCGAGGCACTCTTCTCCTGGGGAGGTGGGGTGGGTGGGGGGTGAGAAGAGGGAGGGAGGGAAGGGGGGAAAGTGGGTGACAAAAATCTAAGTTCCAAAATGAAGCAAAAAAAAAAATGCTATAGAGGAAATTACTGTTTAATTATAACTTTTCACCGGATGGAAACTGGAGATAAAGGAAGCCTAAAAGGATCATCTTTAAGACGCAGCTAAGGCCGAAATTGACGTCAGATGAGAATTCAGGTGAAAATTTTTAGGAAGACAAGTATTTGAGACCGAGGCACTAATGCTTCACGCCAACCTTCACCAGGTATACGGCAGGTACACGAAACAACTATAATAACTGACATTTTTTGTTTATTTTTCCATCGGGTTAACAAAAGCCATAAAGATACCAATGGACTGACGATGGCTGTCTGACGGATGAGGTTCAGGTGTCCAATTCGAGACGAGGGAAATTTTTTAATCTAATTCTGACTGCCTAGAAAAGACGGCCAACAGACTACATAAATTTACTTAACTTTAAGGTTTTATTTTCACAAACTTTTCACAATCCTGTTTACTGAAGCAATATATTTTTTTATATGTAAATAGTTGAGTGACCTCGTTAGTATAGGTCAGATGTCAGGAGTCTGTATATACAGTAAGTAAACAACGTCTCTAGATTGAAGACTAAATGAAACGTGGGTTGCAAGATCCGTAGAGTTATATCACCAATGTTGTCTGTTAGATGTTATATATTTTCTAAGATTTATTTTATAGGATAGAAACCAAGATATGTTAAATGAAATTGACGACACTGGTTGTTAAGGCGAATGAATACAGTAAGGGAATAACGTAAGAGTTAGTGTCAAAATGTCCTAAAAATGTGGGTGAAACGCCCTTGAAAAATTGGAAGACTAAGATGACAAGGAACGAGGGAGGACAGAGAAGTGCAACAAAACCCACCTTATCATTTTCTCCCACACTTCCCTCTCTCTCTTCCTCTCCCTCTCCCCTCTCTCTCTCTCTCTCGAGGAAAGAACGGATCTACTCCAGAAGGCAGAATGCAATCCCACTCTTTCCTCCCACGTCAAAAGCTGCTTCGGTGTGTGTGTGTGTGTGTGTGTGTGTGTGTGTGTGTGTGTGTGTGTGTGTGTGTGTTGTGTTTGAAGAGGTCTCCAAAATACTCCTCAAATAATAATTGAGGTCACTGGAAAGGGAGGCAGGAAATAATCTTCTTTCCGTGACCCATAAGCCTCTTAACTATACGTGGCTCCAGATAATAAAAAAAAACACCTGGAGGAGCCACCAACATTGTTATATATTCTTGAGTAAACAACAAGAAGGAGATACGAGAGATGTTATGATTATACCAGGACAACGATGGAGAGGCAGATAGATGAATATACAGTATAAAGTAGGATTTTTGAAATATACTGAAGTAACACACACACACACACACACACACACACACACACACACACATATAACTACCCATACACAGACACATACATGCATACATATATAGACACGAATAGACAGACAGGCAGACAGACAGACAGACATCTAACGTGTATTACAAACATCTACAAAATCAAATTACAATCATAACAAAAACTTGTCTAGTTCAGTGACCAGTCTCTTCCTGGCTTACGTCCACCACCACAACTACCACCATCATCATCATCATCACCAACACCACTTCCATCACCACCATTCACCATCACCACCATCACTATCACTACTGTCACCGCCACCACCAACAAAAGTGAAGACTAACACGTAATGAATGACTCTCTTCCACACCAGGTAACTTGTAATTAATGAGGTAAATCCACACTTGCTACCTGTAATTATGACAAAATTAGGATTCGTAATTAATTCCTGCACCTTATGTTTAGCGATGTTGCCTAAGGTCAATCAAATGATTAATGAGCGGTGGTGGGTGCCCCATCATCACCCCCTCCCCCCCCACACACACACGCACGCACGCACTTAGATACACGCGTGCGCACCGATATGACTACACACGTACCAGCTCGTGAAGGAGTTGCTAGGTGACACTCTATTGGTGAAATTATAAGCCAGACGCGTCCTTGATGAGTCTAGTGTCTTAGTAATCAACCAATCTTTTCTCTCTACCTCTCAGATGTTTGTGTTCGTCACTAGTTACCTCATCCTGGCCTCTTTCTTTACAAAGAGGATGATCTAGATTTTCTATTTTTAACAGAATTTTCGTGTATTTAACCCCCGTGTCTGTTTTTATCAGTTATAATTGTTTTACTCGTTTGTATTTTGTTTAGTTGGATATCTCCATTTTTAGTGGACCTGCCGTCGGCATCGTCGGGTTTTTGCCCCGTGATATATGAGACTTTTTCCGATGGCGAGTTTTTGTGGAAAACACCGACCATATTTTCTGCCTATTGTCAGGGGGAATCGCTACGGAAAACATAATATATATATATATATATATATATATATATATATATATATATATATATATATATATATATATATATATATATATATATATATATATATATACCTGGTGTATCTAATAACTATCTGTGTTCAGTTGTGTAATAACTCTGTGCCTTAAAACATAAACAATTATTATATACTATTTATATATACTTTCATCATAATAAAAATACTTATTATTTTACTTACCACACACACACACACACACACACACACACAAAGGCTATAGCGTTAGACGGTGGAAGTAATGGTCCACTTCATTAGTTTTTATCGTTAATAAAACAAATTAGTCGTTTTCATTCAGCCATAAAACTCGACGATAAAACACTAGTTGCCTTGATTTATCCCGAAGGCGTCTTAGTGCGTGATCAAGTATGCTAATGTCTCTCAGCCACGTTTAATGCTGTTCACACTCACTACTGTTAACTGTAGCTGTTTTACCCTGACTATTCTTAAGGCCATTTTGTCTCCTGCTGTTTATACTAACTACTGCTGCTGCTGCAAGTTTGTATGTATGCATGCATGTATGTATGTATGTATGTATGCATGCCTGTATGTATGTATGCATGCATGTATGTAAGTATGTATGTGTACGTGTATGTATGTATGTATGTGTATGTAAGGTGTGTACGTGTATGTATGTATGTATGTATGTATGTTGTATGTATGTGTGAGTGTGTGTCCGTCTCCCTTGGTGGAGCAGTGTTCGTGTGTGAGTTTTTCCATCCGGACTCTGAAGTTTCCTGGGACAGGGGGCGAGGAAATCATGTTCAACACAGACTCGCAGGCATTTAAAATCCTGTGAACATTTTACAGGTGGCAGTGGTGGGGGAAGTGGTGGTTATGGAATGATGGTAACGATGTTGGTAATATTTAGGTGTGATCAGGTATTTTCAGGTATGTCCAGGTGCTCTCAGGTGTGTCCAAGTATGTACAAGTGTGTTCAAGTATGTACAAGTGTGTTCAAGTCTTAAAGTGTGTTCAAGTATGTAAGAGTGTGTTCAAGTATATACAAGTGTGTATAGTTGTGTCTAAGGGTGTACAGCTTAGTTAAGGTGTGTGTTCAAGTGTGTTCAAGTGTGCGCATAACAGATAAATCTTGATGGACTTGCAATTTTTTCCCACCATGTCGTTGTCGTGTTCGTTTACTCATGGGAAAACGCAAATCTGGTTTACAGCGAACGAAAAAAAATAAAGAAATTGTTGTAAAGTAAAATAGCTTCTGGTGTTGTGTGATGGTGTTGTGTAGTGGTGGTAGAGGTGTGTGATGGTGCTGTGTAGTGTGCAATGGTGGTAGTGGTGGTAGAGGTGTGTGGTGTATAGTGGTGGTGTTTAATGTTGTTGTGTAATGTGTAGTAGTAGTGGTGGTGTGTGATGGTGTTGTGTAGTGAGTTGTGGTGGTGGTGTGTGGTGGCGGAGGTGATGTGTAGTGGTAGTGTGTGATGATGGTGTTGAGGTGGTGTGTAGTATGTGATAGTAGCGTGTGTGTATGTTGTGGCGTGTGTTGGTGTGTGGTGGTGTGCTGCGGTGTGATGTGGAGTGATGTAGTCTACTAGGAAGTGTGTGTAGTGTGTGTGATACTGTGGTGGTGCTATGTAGTGTGTTGTGGCGTGTGTTGGTGTGTTATGGCGTGATATGGCCTGTTATAGAGTGTGTGCTAGTGGAGTGTGGTGGTGTGTGGCAGTGGAGTGTGTTTGTGTGTGGCAGTGGAGTGTGTTTGTGGTGTGTGTGTGTTGTGGTGGTGGTGGTGTGTGGTGGTGTGTGGCGGCGGTGGTGTATTGTGGTGTGTGGTGTGTGGTGGTGTGTGGTGGTGTGTTGTGGCGGGTGTGTTGTGGCGGTGTGTGTTGTGGCGTGTGGTGGTGAACAGTGGGTATCTGGTCAACTGTATATTTGATCTGACTCTGTTCTCTCTACCGTTCACACTAAACCTTATTTCCGGCTCTTTGTTTCTGGCTTCACCCAACACCAAGTTTTAGTGAACGTGGGTTGGGCCGTTGCATCTGCTCAACCTGGGTCCATTCGTCTATCGTCAAGTGGCTTTGTTGTGGTGTTTTTTTTTTTTTAGAAGAAACCTAAAGTTCTAATCTGAGTTATTCTTGCCAGTTTTGTTTTTCTAACTGCAATGTGCTTATCTTTCCCTTCTACGTTTTCAACATTATATATTAACACAAGTTATCTGATATTTTCTGCTTACTCCACTTTCTTTACTTCCTCGACTATTTGCTCTTGTTTTCCTCAATTATAATCCTTGTTGTCTCCCCACAGGAATATCAGCAACTGCTCGCCAGAAGTTACAATTTTGTTTCGGAAAGATGTGGAATCAATGTTGAACAGTGATGTATAGTGACACCAGACCACACAAGTGTCCCCATGACACGACGAAACCACGCGAGGCCCCTCATAACACCACCTGTGAGCGAGTTACTGCGCCACGCGAGGCCCCTCATAACACCACCTGTTAGCGAGTTACTGCTCCACCCACTAACCCACCTATGCACCCTCACCCCTCCCCCCCCCCAACCGATACAACCTTTCTGGAATATCAATCTCAACTTTCTACAACTTTCACCAGCACTCGATTCTAGCTTCGCCATTCCTATCAAGTGTCTTCAAGTTTCTCTCTGTAAAAGGAGATCTTATAATGCCTTCGGTCAACTGCACTTTGTAGAACAGTCAACTGACCAAAATCTTTCAAGAACTATGCAACTTTAATCTTTCAATACCCTGACTGTGGCCACTGAAGGAGTTATACTGTATATTTGTGTGTTCGTTTTGTTTGTTTTTGTTTTTTGTTTTTGTCGAGTCCAATAAGCCATTCAGAGTGAGGCAGGGAACATGAAGTGTTTATTTTACTGAGTTAGGATCCTGTGAATGTACTTTGTATACACTCTCGTATTTTTATGTAGTTCTGGATGTTGCCTTTTTAAAGATGATTTTATGTAAGTAGAGTCATTCACATTGTACTTGTTGACTCTCTTGTTATGTGTGTAGAGTACCACCGCATATGTACTCAGAATATCCCATCTTCGTCAATATTACTTGTTGATATATATAATACTGACAGAGTTAAACAAGGTATTTGTAGACATTTATTTATATCAAGACATTTTATGTTATCAATCAGACTGTTATCTTTCTTTTGAACTCTTGGTTCTATGAATACGTTCCTTATACCCACTCACAATATGAAAAGATTTATCGATTATTTTTCTATTGTTACACTATATGTTGGCTGACCTGAGTCCCTAACCTGATTGCTGGATTTTTTTTTTTCTGCGTGATAAACATTTTTCTTTGCATGGTCTTTCTTATTGCCTTAACAAACATCTTTTCTACTTGGTTTGTATCTTTGTTTTCTACCACCATCAACACCTCCACAAGTCGGCCTATAAACCATACACTAATGCCCCTGAACATGGTAAGGCTCCCAGTTCATCTCTACACGAGTCTATCTTCATCTCTTGGTTCCTTTCCTTCCACCACATCTCCCAGCAGCTCAAGACGTCACTCACATGCATCACTTCCCCTCAAACTACTTTACATCTACTCTGAATATTTTTTTTTCATCAAAAGGTTTCCAGAAAAGAATACATTGTTTATAGTTTATTCACCATTTATTCTAGGTGAGTTTCATCTATCTATCTCTTAATTTCTCTCCCTCTCTCTTACTTACGTGAGACTAAAACATAAAATACTAAAATATAAACTTAATTTCAAAACTACAAAGCGAATGTTATAAAAATAATCAGATATTAGTGCTTAACTTACATACGCTTAATAATTATAATAACGTTGGAAATGAATAACAGTATGAAGCCATTAGTTCCATCATGAAAAGATTAGTGAATTTAATTGTTGTTTCATAAATCATTTTACGAGTGTCTCATATAATCCTGTCCCCCCCCCTCTCTCTCTCTCTCTCTCTATTTACTGCTTGTTTGATAGAATGTCATCTGTGGGTACATAAGGGAAGGTAGCCTTTTCTAGTACGGAATCTCAGCACCAGAGAGCAGCATGGATCAAAGTTGTTGAAAATCAAAGGCGCTAACGTACAGTCTTCTGGCGCTAGTTAGATACGTTCTTACATCTTCAATTTCGGGGAAGACTTAGCCTGCGAGTATATTAATGTCAACGGAATTTATCTGTTAAGGTAAAATCTTAAGAGTATTTCTGAAGCCAATATTTGGTGCTAAAGTTAGGAGGAGAAACTTAAGGTACGAGCCTTTGATAATCCGAGACCCGGGATGGTAAGTGGCGTCAAGGCTAGGAGGTCATCTGCGTCACTTCCTCATCCATTCGTTTTAATCCAAGGAGGCGGGAGTTTGTTGTGTTAGTGACGTCACGCAAGGATTACGGCCGCTGGTGGAGTGGAGACACCCTGGCCCTCTCTCTTAATGCCACCTGGACACCTTGCTAGGTAGAAGGGGACACCAAGGTTGTTTTGGCCATGAACACTGAACGGGCGGTATGAGTTATAGGACTGTGGGAGAGTGTATGTATTTGTGAGTCCAAGTGAAAATGGTGGATTGTTTAGCCAACAAGCACTGGTTTGTCATAATGTCGATAGCCACAGTTATAAATCATACAACTCACTTTAAATCTGTGTGTTTATTGATCATGCCAAGACCTGCGGCTGACCATTTGTTTGTTCACCTGAGTTACTTCAGCCAATCAGCAGTCGGAGTGTCGCCATCTATTACACCATTGTATTTGTTGTGTTTTAGGTACATCGTCGTTGCCACTGTTAGAGGAACTGTGGTAATAATCATTCATAATAAACAAATGAACTGAAAAATAATGGAATAATTTGCTACTATAGCAAATATTAGCTGATGACTCACACCTAACACAAGGTGATGAATAACTCACCTTATTGACCCGACAGTGATCAATTCCTTACGATAGGAAAGGAATATATATATATATATATATATATATATATATATATATATATATATATACACACAAAGTTTGAAGAGCGAGTGAAGTCGTAATTACACGTAAGTCGACCTTGCCTTTCATAAGAGTAACACACACGGCGGCGCAGCAGAATTTGGTCACTATCAATTAACTCAGCAACTCTATGGTTTAATTATTCGCTTTGAGATTCATATTCCTTTAATTAATTTAATTTGCCTTTTTTATATAAAACAATAACGATAACGGCGTACTACTGTAATGGTATTGCTTTGTGCTTTGGTGTTGATTCACTATATATATATATATATATATATATATATATATATATATATATATATATATATATATATATATATATATATATATATATATATATATATATATATATATATATATATATATATGTCTGTGTCTGTATTTACATTCATCTATCAATCTTTGGTCACCGTAGGCATCTCTCTCTCTCTCTCTCTCTCTCTCTCTCTCTCTCTCTCTCGTCATCTCCCACCTTGTCTCAATATAATCTGCCACACCGGAATATACATCTCGCGGGAGGACACGATTCACATGTATGCAACTACTGGTTCCTTTATACACTCATCGAGGCACGAAAGCAATCATTTCCTGCCGACACAAACCTCCAAGTTCTCTCTTCCGCCACCTCAATTTCAATCTAGTTTCACACACGAGGACCCTTTATGTCTGTGTGGGTGTCTGTCTGTGTGTGTGTGTGTGTGTGTGTGTGTGTGTGTGTGTGTGTGTGTGTGTGTGTGTGTGTGTGTGTGTGTGTGTATGTGTGTGTGTGTGTGTGTGTGTGTGTGTGTGCCCTTTATTCCATCTCCTGTTTTGCGATAGATGTTAAATAATAGATAATTTGTATACATACATACATACATACATACATACATACATACATACATACATACATACCATACACACACACACACACACACATATACGTATCACAACATTCATTACAACCACCAACTAGGTTTACATAATATCACAACCTACACCACAGAATAACAAGAGGGTTGCCACACAAAACCACAACCTTCATTATAATACAACCAGACAGGCTACCACAATAACCACAACCTTTACAACAAAACACAGCCTGCACCATAACCTACCCCACAAAATAACGAGTTGGGTCACTCCACAGTAACACAACTTGCACCATAACACACCAAGCAAATCACCTTACAATAAAACAACCAGCACTAAAAAACAGTCACACTAAACCACCACACACACTACCACAAAACAACTACACACCACCACAAGACATCCACACAAACCACCACACAAGAACATACTTACCACCACAAGACACCAAACAGACCACTCCACAACCCTAGTATAAGACAATAGGAACAAAGCAATACCAACACAAGGGTTCAGGAGAGAAAAACATGAATTTTACATAACTCGTTGAGGGCGTTTAATAATTCAGGGCCAGCCACTAGAACACCTGAGTCTTACATTGTCTGATTATGTGTGGTTATTGCAGTCTGTAGTCCACCAGTGATCATGAATAGTAGATGTGTGTGTGTGTGTGTGTGTGTGTGTGTGTGTGTGTGTGTGTGTGTGTGTGTGTGTGTTAAGGGGGGGGGTGTATGTGTGGAAATTGATGGAAACGTGATAGACTCCTTATGCTTGATGAAAAAATAGTATAAATAATAAATAGGTGATGTGTCTCTTTCTCTAATGGTTTGTGTGTGTGTTGTGGCGATGGATATTATTAATTATGTAAACGAAACATATACAGGGTGTTCATAAATGATTATCCTGATTAAAACATGACAGCATACTGTTTTTAGGGTAATCATTTTATGGACACCCTGTATATTGAAGAATATATTATAAAATTTATGATATAAATATATTAATTTCTTATTCTTAATTAAGCCAAATCACGAATAGAGGATAAATGAAATGTGATAACCGATAAAATTTGGTACAAAAAGACATTCTATGAAAATTTAAAAAAAACACATTATGAAATATTCGTGAATACTTAGTCACTGAGGCATAATTTATCCTTACTCATGGCGGTATGGGACCTAATAATGCTTCTAGGGATATATAATACTTTAAACAAATTAAGAAATACATTAGAAAAAATATATAATAATTCTTTTTTTTTTTGGAGCTAGATGAAATAAGAAGTCTCATGAATAGTGAATGACTGAGGCTTCTGTTTACCTGTCAGTGCTTGACAGTGTGTGGCGGCAGATGGTAACTCATGGTCTAGGTAATATTTCAGGTAATACAAAAAAATAAAAATACGTTTGAAGGATTTTTACCACTCAATTTCGCGCCATTAATAGCATCTCTCTCTCTCTCTCTCTTGGTACTTGGTGGTGTATCGGCAGTTAACATTCTTGAGATAAAACGTTTCAGATACAGAACAAATTATATATTATGAAAGGTAAATCTATAAAGTAAACAGTCATTAGTGTTGCTCCATGATCAACAACACTAAATAATACACGGAAAAATAATCTCGGCTAAATGGAGATAAAAAATTACGAAAAAACTAAATTAATCGAGAGTTTGTATTTTCTCTTCCTGTTAATGTTGTATCAATCATCATTAACATCAAAAACTACCGCGATGATTAAGGATAATAAAAAAAAATCACAATATTTTTTTTTTTTACATAATTTTGAACAGTAAATGATTGATGTGTATATTATTAATGAGATAGTGATTGATAGTCTATAAAATAAACATTAGGTAATATATATATACAACAGTGACGCGAAATCACTCAGGAATGGCCATGGATGCACCAAAAAGAAGAAAAATAAACACTACCTCACTCGCCAAAAATATTCTCAGACAAGTCAGAAAAATTTGGAACTTTTGATACAATAAGTTAATTTGATGAGACAGTCAGTGAAGTTCCAAAGAGATGATTTGAATTCTCTTATTCAAAATTATTTAATGAATGGAAATGAATGTGAAGAGAGAGAGAGAGAGAGAGAGAGAGAGAGAGAGAGAGTAAAACAAGCCATTTACTCAGTCAATCAATTAGTCAGTCGATCAGTCAGTCAATTCATATGTAATTTAGTCAGTCAATCAGAATAAACCAATAACAATAACCAAAATAAATTGACCCATTTGGGACCATTAATTACGACAATGTACAGCTTCTCTCTTCAGGCAAATAAAATTTATATTACTATTCGGATATTGATCTTAAGGTGTAATCTTTAATGAATTATTTGTTTGGTTTTCAAGTGATAGGTTTTTTATGTTATTTTCTTTTCCTTAAGTAAAAAATGTGTAAATGTCAGAAAACACAGATGTGTTTCACGTGAGGCTCCAGTTATCGCCTTTATAATGTTTAAATAATTCACTTAAAAACAGAAATTTAAGAAATTATAAAATAACAGGTAATATATGTGAATAAAATATGGTTTATAAAGCTGGTTAAAGTTATTAAAACAATTCAAAAAGACAAAATATCTTTCATAGTTTACCATAAGTTATCTGCACTAGGAAGGCCTAATGCTAAAAAAAATAAAAAAAATAAATAAAAAAATACAAACAGTTAAGAATGGTGTGACAAAAAAAAACAGCAACAATAATGAATGATAAGTTAACAGGTATTTAAAGAAAATTCAAATAAATTGAACTAACAAGAAACAATCACCAAAAGTAAAAAAAACAAATGAGTTATACTGCAACAAGTCTCTATTTTTTCTGTTGTCGAGCCCAATGCAATCTGCAAGAAATGCAACGGAAACCTTTGTTGCAGTTGCCTAAGACTTGTACACGCGTTGCTCACGGCCAGCAATCTCCCTAAACCTGCATCACGACCAGAATACCAAACCTGAGGACCAACGCTCACAAAATATTCTGTTTGTCAACTTAACTGAAGAAAAATTTTAAAAACAATACAACTTTCTTTAGTTTGAGTAAAAGTTCAGGATTTTTTCTTCTTATGATTGTAAGTGAATGAGTTTCTACCCTCAAGATGGTTTAGAGATTACGAGTGATTCTTGTTTAGTTGTTAAGGAGTTGGTAAGGTTTGTACACACAGTGAAGTTTATTACCTTGGCTTTTCTTTTGAGGGAAACTCTATATCTCTCTACAACTCATGTCCTGTCTCACGTTTACTTCTCTACACGTTTTTTCCTGGATAAATAGAATGCCCTATTATTAATATTTTATTATTATTATTATTATTATTATTATTATTATTATTATTATTATTATTATTATTATTATTATTATTATCATCATTAGTAAACATCACCATTATTGTTGTCATTTTTATTGATATAATCATCATCAACGTTATTACCATCACCATTATAATTACCACAATTATAATAGAAGATAGTCACTATAAATGATGATTAATGCACATTTCACATAAATCTCTGGCGGAAACCCCGGAGTAAGTATCGAGAGAGATTGTATCAATGTTTCAACAGTTTTACTAATAAAATACTGGACAATTTCCTGCTTCAGTTTCAAAATTGCTATTAATTAGGAGCGGAGGAAGCTGCTGTCTCACACCGTGAGGCTTTGCCCTTAATATTTTTACTGTGAGTCACGTGTTCCATAAACATACACATGCATTCATGATACAGACAGACAAATGTATGATACAGGCACAAACACACGTTACACACACACACTCTCTCTCCTCTACTGTATATATTAGCCTTGTCAAGTATTTCTCCTTAGTCTGTACTCACCCTTGAAGATGTGAATTACACGAAAGCGCTTGGGAACTTCGTGTTTTCTTGTTTCATTGTGGTTATCAGCATACACACACACATTATATATATATATATATATATATATATATATATATATATATATATATATATATATATATATATATATATATATATATATATATATATATATATGAGTGTGGTAAAAAGGGTGGTGCCAGCGGCTGTCAGTTCCTCTAATCATTAAATTTCATTGTTAAATTAAGAGTCTGACAGAGCCATCCATCAGCTGTCAGTGACTTCGCCAATGAATAGCAGTTTATTAATGTCCCGATTAAAATAAGATAGAACAAATCATTCCAATACATATTAAGTGCTCGTAGGTTCTCTGATCTGAGGTAAACTGTCATGAATTTATGCTACTTTTTTCTTGTGTCGAAATATACTTCAGAGTTTCTTAATAAATAGTTTTACTTGGGTTTAGAACTCTGCTGGTACTCGTCATTCATTCGTAAACAAACAGACACCATCACAGGTTACCCCCCGCATCACGTCACCGCCCACAGCACTAGGTCAACACACGCGTATTTCACCAACAATTACTTCGTCTCTCCATGACGTTCCTGACACAGTAATCCTCTGATGCAAAATATAATCGTTGTTACTGTGCTGTTTTGACTCGGTTAGTGAGTTTTAACAAGATAGGCAGTAGACACACACAGTGGGTGTAGCTGCGTTATGGTGTGGGACAGTGATGGACCGGTGGATACACAGTGGGTGGTCGCTTTGTCGGTGTGTGGGACAGTGATGCACCAGTGGACATACAGTGTGTGTAGGACAGTGATGCACCTGTGGACATACAGTGAGTCTAGCTGTGTCAGTGTGTGTGGGACAGTTATGGACCAGCCTAAAACTTTTGTTCACACTTTTTTTTTTTTACCAGTCAGCCATCACACTTGTGCTAAGTTAACCTACATACATACAGTGAAGCGAATGTGGTCGACTTAACACAGTGTATAAGTATTCCAGGTGTGCTACTTGTACTTACTGTTGTAGACTTATTGTTGGTCATAAATTGTTTTTTTTTTATTCAAGATCAGAATATTTAAATAATAGTGATTTGTTTATATATTTGGTGTTTTTTTTTACTTACGCATTATAGCTATCGTAATTATACATCCATGCTCTCTATAATTTCTATAATTAGGTAACTTGTACTCGGGTATTTTAGCTTGTTCACCTTTGCTCACTTCTCCCCCTCATGAAACAAAAAAAAAAGGCAACACTCAAATGCTTTAATTAAAATTTCATGTCATTAATAACTGTCAAAAGTTTGGAGGGTAACACTTGACTGAGACTTTATTAAATCATATAATAAATGATTCCTTCTCCTCGGCCAGTGTATTATTTTGTGTTTTAGGGGGAAGGTGGGGACATGTTTCTCTCTTTCTCCTTTTATTCTCTGTGTCTGTCTGTCCTTCCACGTATCTAAAAACATAATTGCTCTAACCGTTAAAAGTTACACCGAAAAATATAAAGTTCGAGAAAATACTCTGAATGTGTCTTTTTTCTTCTCTAATGTTAAGTGAAAAAATCATATAATTTTTTTTTGGTAGTTTTAACTTTGAATAGATATTTTTCTTTGGGTCATTTAAATAAAAGAAATTTCCTTCGGGCGTATGAATTTTTATCTAAAAATGAGGAGAGAGAATTCCATTGATATCTGAAATCTCTCTCTATATATACGCACACAGACAGACATATAAACAGAACATGTAAACACACACACACACACACACACACACACACACACACACACACACACACCTGCATAAAGTCTCTAGCAACAATATCAGAGTAGACCGTTCGTTGCATGTTCGAGTATCCGATTTTACGGTCAACCGCCTACCATGTTTTTGCTTTGTTTTTCACACAATTTTCTCGACGATAAAACCCGGAAAATTGTGAGGCGGAATAAAAGCTTTGGATAAGGTTTAACTGGACGTTTCCGTTTACTAAATGATGAATGGTGGCCGAGCTGGTACACACACACACACACACACACACACACACACACACACACACACACGAATTCTTGTAATATACACTGTGTCCACCAATCAGACTCACCAGCGTAGTAGGTAACGTAGCAGTCACTCCCCTTAAGAACAACACATATTTAGGCATTAAAGCCGTATCATATATCAGCTCTGGTATACGTGAAGAAAATAATTTACACGACATGGGTAAATGAACTCAAGGTCACTTCCTTCTCTTATAAACAAAGGTCGTCAAGTATTTGTTATTGTTTGGCTTCAGCTACACTTGAAAATAACAAAGACAATCCCTCACGTGAGAAAGGAAAACATCCATTGGTCAGATCACGTATGACGGGAAATAGGCTCAATAGGCTGAGTAAACACACCTCCTATCTATAATAAATGACAAAACACCGATATTTGGAAGTAATATTGACCTAATCACCCCGCCTCAATATAGTCGTAAGTGTTGGGAGGTCTATAACGACCATACCTACCCATAAAACCTATTTCCTCATCGTTTTATTCACATACAGGCGATGCGTTATATATGTGGCCATGCCGGAACACCGTGAGAACTATCGCAGCCTGTGTTGACACTTCTCATGCTCAGGTGGTGGAGGTCCTCACATGATGGATGGATCAAAGCTTTTTGTCCATTCACCCGCAGTTGGTTTATGAATGGTGAGGGTAGTTGTGGTCGATGTCTGTCTTTCCGTCTGTATATGTTTATATCTTTGTCTATCAGTATCTTTCTATCATTCTTTCCGATTACCGACTACCGCCATCTTTCTCTGACATGTTATTATACAGATCTGATCAAACAATCTTCTTCCATGTATCATTACCAATAGGGTCACCTTCACGTCAGCACCATCAGCTCTCGATTCTCTCGGCGTTGTTCCCTTCAGATTGAGATGCGATGATGAATTATTTTACGCATGTTACGTCCGTCTCCCTTGACCCATAAAGCTATCTATAAACATCATGTAATCCCTAAAATACAATCACTTGGTCCCTAAAATGATATGGGTATTATCAAGCACGTGTCTTCGCGAAAGTAATTTGACTAATATTATTCACGACGGAGACTAGAATATATAATTAATAACTATAACCTCCGCTGTTGTGTTTTATTGACCTATGTTAACCTTGTTATTGTGAAAGAGAGATATGTGTGATTAAAAGCTTAATTTGAAAGAATAGTTGGAGAAGAGATGCTGATGAATATATCTTTTTTTAATTCACTCACATAAACGAGCTAAATCCTTTTTATTTATGCCATTAGCGTGTGAATTGAAACAGTTTATTTGGTCAGAAAAACGCAGATACAGGGTGGATAATAATAACAATATTAACATTGCTGAGCCAGTTGAGAACCTGAGCTCTCTTTTAGGCACCTGATATATACTATACATTTATCTCAAGGAAGTATTATGTAACATTTTCTGTTAATGTAACCGGTATTGTCATGTTTTCTGAAGTAACATGTTAACTATTACCCAGATAAAAATCTTTCTATACAACTGCTGATATCACCGACTAAAATCTTCCATAAGAATCTTAAATAAAAAATAAAAAATACGTGCTGTAGTCCCACGGTGTTATTAAGGTGCGAGTAAGTGAAACGCGGGTTGTGACTACCGTAGACTTTACAACATTCTGAAAAATTCTCCGTGATCAGTACTCGAGAAAGCCCTTCATCCCACCTTCCCTCATTAAGTATTATGATTTTATTTTAACTTAAAGTTATGTTGGGCGTATTAAGTTAGTAGTGATGGATAAACATGAATTTATATATATATATATATACATATATATATATATAGATATATATATATATATATATATATATATATATATATATATATATATATATATATATATATATATATATATATATATATATATATATATATATATACTAGCATTGAGACACTACTTCTTAGCAAGTTACGAAATTAGAGTTGGTTAGGGTTAGATAAACACTAAAGTAACATTCCTTGCTATTTAACATTCAGAGCTTTCAATGAATGAATTTAACGCACAACAACAACAACAATATCGAGAATAAGATAAACATAATAAGATAGTTTATTGTTGTGCGTTGTAGGTGATTCAACTACTAGGATTGTTAAGTGCCGTTCGCACATCTTAACTTATACAACAGATATAACTTTGAAAATTAAGAATACAGCCGACACATCACCTTGTGCAGTGATCGGCTCTGTGGTGCAGCGGTCAGCACGGCCGGCTTTAATGAATGGCAGACTCGGGTTCAACTGCCGACGGAGCCTTTTAATTATTAGTGAAATTTCCACATGTTATCATAAACCTTTGAATCTATGTGCTCCATCGTCTTAAGCCGCTCAGCACGTGCACTATATCAGTTCATTAAGACATCAACAATAATTTGCCACAAGACCCAACAAGCTCACCAGTATGTTACGTGTCGTTAAAGAGTTTTTGGAAAGTATAAAAAAATTTCAACTGGTTGCATGAAACGGTCGTCCTTCAATCCCAAACAGACCAAAAATGAGAACCTGAACTATTTCCAGTTACTGCCTATCAACTGCGGCGAAAACATCAGGAAAAATGTCCAGGAAGAGTTTACTGACAATGGATGGATCCCTCACCAGGACAACGCATCCCCGAGTAGTGTTTACAAAAAAAAAAAAAAAAAACTTAGACAAATTAAAATCTGAACTGGTGGTCCATCCCTGATACTCACCTAACTTGGTTCCCTGAGATTTCCTTTTCCTGACACAAATTAAAAAAAATAAATAAATAAATAAAAATTGCTTCGAGGTTGCCGCCTAAAGTCTAGCAGAAAACTTAACAACACCGTGATGGGTCCACTCAACACACTATCAAAGGAATGTCTCCATGAAGTGTCTCAAGACTAGGTCAAGTGGCGGCACTGGTGTAGTGAGAAGGTGGGAGGAATTCTTGGAACAACCATTAATAAAATGTCTTCCAAAATTCTTTTATCTTATATTTCAACAAATTTTCATTGCCTATATATATATAGAAACTTCTCTTCCAACTCCGTTACAGTCGGACAGATAATGACTACATACCCATTTTCACGTCTCCTGAGAGTGGTGTGGGATGGAGTGGGGGATGAGGATAAAAGTAGTGTTGGACATGACCAGGCGATGACAGATTCAAAACTACACCTCCACATCCTCTGTCTCAGGTGTCCAACACTACCTTGATTATGACCCAGAGTCCACAGTATCATAACTTCCACCGTCAAACAGTAATAACTGAAGTTTACGGGTCCACCTAAAGTTGACCGCGCGATATATCCCCGAAGGTCCCCTATCCTCTAGTGACCCATAATCTAACACTATTAATGTTACTGTTTTTCCATCAATGCAAGTCGTGGGAATTGAGTTAAGCGCCATTATTGAGACGTGTTTCTATGGAGGTGCACTTACATTCACCAAAAATAATTCATCACAAGACGTAAAACATCTCGAGGTGGATGAATCATAATATCCAGTGAGTTCGTTTGAGAATCAGGATATTTTATTACAATCTTTGGACTAAGATTCTGAATATTGAGAAATTAGTAAGTGAGGTGGCCGACTGTATACAGCGCTCGCCTCCTCTCCTAAGGGACATGGTTGCACCCCATTGGACCCCCAGTCTACCCGGTTGGAAATGGGTACCTAAATTGCGTTTATATTTTCAGTACATTATATATCTTTCAACCATAAGACAAGAATGGGTGAAAATGGCTTATATTAGCAATTAATAAAATGACGACGGCCAAATGATGTGGGAATTACACCGAGACTCTACCACTAAAAGGCGCATTATATCGCTTCTTCAGAACCCCACTATATATATATAGTTTATTGCATGAAATAACCCGTACATAACACAGTCAGTACAATATTTACAACAGATGGCTTCATCAAATGTTGGTGTCCCGGGTTTTATTGTTTGATATAATTTTAATACAAACACAATGTCATCAGTCCAAGCTCTATTATTAATTAATAACCAATATTACTGTAATAAAAGTATAACATATTTATCAGCGGACGGAGCTACTGAAGTGAACTGTGTCATGGTGCTAACATTGTGTGTGTGACCACCATGTTGAACGTGAACCACGAACTGTGCCTAGTGGTCATGGTATTTATGAAGAGAGAGAGAGAGAGAGAGAGAGAGAGAGAGAGAGAGAGAGAGAGAGAGAGAGAGAGAGAGAGAGAGAGAGAGAGAGAGAGAGAGAGAGAGAGAGACTAAAATACTGTTATCATAATATATTTCATGGCGTGGTAATATGTACTGAAATATAGTTCACTTCACGAAGACTAAATGTAATGACGCTATTATACTGGTGAAATGATTTTAGTTGAATTTAATCGGATAAATATTTTGTATCGGTAATTTTTTTTTTTAATTTTCGAATGTTTGTTTTATTCCTCACGATATTTGTCACAGGTGGGTTAAGGTGGGAGGTCTCAGGGGTGGGTTAAGATGGGAGGTCTCCAGGGTGGGTTAAGATGGGAGGTTTCCAGGGTGGGTGAGGGGTGGAGGTCTCAGGGGTGGGTTAAGATGGGAGGTCTCTTGGGGTGGATGAGGGTGGGAGGTCTCTGGGGTGGGTGGGGAGGGGTGGGAGGGTCTCTGGGTGGGTGAGGGTGGGAGGTCTCTGGGGTGGGTGGTGGGAGGTCTCTGTGGTGGGTGAGGGTGGAGGTCTCTGGGGTGGGTGAGGGTGAGAGGTCTCTGGGGTGGGTGGAGGGTGGGAGGTCTCTGGGTGGGTGAGGGTGGGGTCTCGGGGGGGTGGGGTGGAGGTCTCTGGGGTGGGTGAGGGTGGGAGGTCTCTGGGGTGGATGAGGGTGGGAGGTCTCTGGGGTGGGTGAGGGGTGGGAGGTCTCTGGGGAGGGTGAGGGTGGGAGGTCTCTGGGTGGGTGAGGGTGGGAGGTCTCTGGGTGGGTGAGGTGGAGGTCCTGGGTGGGTGAGGGTGGGGAGGTCTCTGGGGTGGGTGAGGTGGGAGAGGGTGGGAGGTCTCTGGGGTGAGGGTGGGGGTGGGAGGTCTCTGGGTGGGTGAGGTGGGAGGACGCCGGGCTGGGTGAAGGTGGAATGTTGAGTGGATACAACACTCGCCTCCTTTTACACGCGTCTGTGGTTTGATTCCAGTTCACCCAGCTTAAATGGGTATCTAAGTTTTCAACTTGGGGAAGTGAAGACGGTCGAGTGCAGTATCGACCATGCTGCCTCCTTGTGTACCAAAGGTCTTAGTATACTGTACAGTGTGCTGCTTCCACTCTGTCCCTAACGGGTAGTCATGCCTAGGGGACCCACTTTCACTTTTCACTATTAACAATCACTAACAATACTCCCATTCAACACTTACAATTACTGCCAATACTTACAATAGCTAAGAACACTCACACACTACTTAAAATTCCACTTAAATAGACCATTAGCAAGAGAACGTATTTCACCAGCCAGGAATATTTATCTAAAATACTTTCTACGAAGCGGAGAATAAATTGTCAAGGTTTGTACAAGCGCCATCATGTGTCCGTATGAAGTGATCACCACGACATTCCCGCTAATTTATGAGTCTCTTAAACTGAAGAACAGGACCCAAGCTGCTTATTATCTACCCCACGTGTGTGTGTGTGTGTGTGTGTGTGTGTGTGTGTGTGTGTGTGTGTGTGTGTGTGTGTGTGTGTGTGTTTACAGACCTGTATAGGAATGAAAAATTGGATAGTTTAAAGTGGGCGATTATATCCTGAAAATGTTGCTCACAAAATAAATATAATCCTCAGAGAAACTAATGTCTGTATTTGACTACGTGGATGTCGCCTGTGTGTTTATTTGTCTTTCCGTGTTGTAACGAAAGAACTATGTTATCTAAGAGATTTATATTCCACCATGAATATCCATCTCCTTTGGGGGTGTCGAGGTCAGGTGAAGATTTATGAGGGGCACTGACCTCCAACTTCCGTCTCTGGGTACATCTTCCTGAGGTCCAAGAGATACTTCGGTGGGGATGATTAGCTCTCAAGGGGATACGGGTCCTGTTTATAATACTTTAGTTATAGGATCCTGTTTGGTGTGAATATATTTTTAATGTGGACGTGAGTGAGTGTTTTTTCTTCAGTTCACATTGCCCTATTTTCACTATAATTTTTGCTTGCTGTCTGTTAGTCTGTCTGTTTTTCTAACTCTTTGTCTGATGTCAAGTAAACAAGTTGAAATTGTACAGGAGACAAAATGTTAAAATAATCTAGGAATTATAGAATGAATATGTATGAAACAAAACAGGTAAACGAAGGAATACCCAAAAAAAAATCAGGACACAAGTAGAAATTATATGACAAAAAGAAACTTTCTTTAGATAATAAATGAAAATACATTATGAAACAAGAGATGCATGTACAAGAAATAACAATAAAAATAAAAAAAATATATATTAATCCATAACCGAGTGTGTACGCCGTGTCGGAGCTCAGGAAGGTTACTGCTAGCCAATAAAAAATTCCGCTTCTCCTTCACAGAGTCTCCCACAGCAGCCCCCACAGCACCTCCTCACACCACCTCCCTCCAGCACCTCCCCACACTACCTCCCCACGGCAACTACTCACAGCACCTCCCCACGGCACCTCCCCACAGCACCTCCCCACAGCACCTTTCCCATCTCAAACGGTCTCTTAACTTTTCTTATATTATATATATTTTTCAATTATATTTATTTTCATACAAGAACTAGCTCTCTCTCGCGCACACACACACACATCACCTGGCGAAAAGAACAAGACAAATGTACACACACCGGCAAGAATAAACACACCCAATTTATTCGTTCAAGTTGTATGTTGAATAGGGTAATATTTTTTCTCTCTACTGTCTCTCCCGTTCTCTCAATTCTCTCACGAGGGCCAGCTCCCTCACTCACCTACTGTCTCTTCCGTTCTCTCAATTCTCTCGAGGGGCCAGCTCCCTCACTCACCTACTCATACGATAAATAGAGAATAATAAATATCAAGGAGTAAACAGACTTGTTTTATTGGTTCGGGACGTAGCGTGTTTTTTTTTCCTACACTAAAATATTTATATGTCAGACTCTGGGTCTCTACCTGAATCAAATTTATGCCTCCGGAATAACCCACAATTTGTGTGTGTGTGTGTTTGTGTGTGTGTGTGTGTGTGTGTGTGTGTGTGTGTGTGTGTGTGTGTGTGTGTGTGTGTGTGTGTGTGTGTGTGTGTGTGTGTGTGTGTGTGTGTGTGTGTCCTGTCTCCTCCCATTTCACACCATCGCTCTCTCCAGTAAATCACCATCGAGGGTTTTTTTCCTCACCTTCACGTAACATAAACATTCACTGTTCACTTCTTTGGTTCCTGTGTGTGTGTGTGTGTGTGTGTGTGTGTGTGTGTGTGTGTGTGTGTGTGTGTGTGTGTGTGTGTGTGTGTGTGTGTGTATAAACATGCGAGGTCCGTCTATTGTTGGTCCTTCACGCCCCTGGACTAGTGTACGTCCTCACGGGTAGTCTCCTGATACACCTGACATAATGGAACCAAGATGGAGTCGCCTTCGGTCTGGTCTTCCTTATAGAGATGAATTATCATTTTTCGTGACACACACACACACACACACACACACACACACACACACACACACACTAGTTGTTTTGGGACCTGACTCTCCTCTTAGGGGTGCAGTGACGTAATTATCCCTTAAGGGTATGGTGACCTGAGCCCTAGCGAGGTACTGTACAGGAATTTGGTAATCTAACCTTTCCTTGTGTCAACCTTGATATAAATTATATTATTGAAGGCTTAGCGTGCGTCTGTTTTCCAATACAGAAATTCAGGTAAAACATTTAATAATATTATATAAAAGAACATAAATTATTATTCTGTATGTTATCGGGATTTTTTGTGTGTGTGTTGGTGCAGTACGTGAGTTAAGTGGATACCTAACATTATTTCTTTGCGATGGTTGTCGGGTGTAGTGCCAATAACTATACTGCTTCCTTGTGTATTGCCTGTTAAGTATTTAGTGTACTGTATCCAACCCGCCCCTAACAGGTCGTCAGACATATGGAACTCTCAAACTATGGGTAAAATCTTCCTCAATATCTAATACAAACTTTCAACATTATTATTCCCTTTATCCCCAGAAGCCATAACTAACCTCCCTTACATCACATAACGAGTTACGTCACACGACATTAAATATACTTTATATCTACTTAATGTTTTATATTCCTCTTATATATCATAAAATTACTTTTTTACTCCCACTTTTTTCCTCCTCTGATCTGAATAACATTTTCTCCACGGGGGAAATTCCCTAGACGGGTTACAGCTGTATCCACGACACTGAAATGTACAGGGAATTTCTTTAATAGAAACACATAAATAACTTGGCATGACGCTGAGACCTTTCTGTGGGGTGTAATAATTCTTTTCCGGTTATTTGTTTTTTATATAAGTGGAATTAATATGTATATGTGTATTTCCCTTTTCTTGTTATTCGTGAAGGTAAAAAAATCTTGAAGGGTAATATTGATATTTTAAGAGATTCATTTTTAGGCTTAGAAGTGATTTATTTGTATTAATGTTCACCTTCTTCCAAGACACTAAGTTCGTTTACAGTGTGTGTGTGTGTGTGTGTGTGTGTGTGTGTGTGTGTGTGTGTGTGTGTGTGTGTGTGTGTGTGTGTGTGTGTGTGTGTGTGTGTGTGTGTGTGTGTGTGTGTGTGTGTGTGTGTGTGTGTGTGTGTGTGTGTGTGTGTGCGTTTCACCTAAATACATTCCATTAATCACATTATCTTCTCCATAAGAAACCTTTCTGGCCTATATATTCATCTCCTCTACTCCCCCCCTTCTCTCTTCCTCCTCCTCCCTTCCTCCTCCTCTCCCTCTTGCCCCTCCTTCTACCTCCCCTGCCCCTCATACACTTAAGACTATATTAACTTCACAAATCTTAAGAAACTCTGACGTAATAAACGGTTCTTAAATATACTGTCCGTTGAAGCTCATGTTTATACAAGACGATAGAAAAACGTTTTAGACGCTCGACACATCTGCTCAATAGCGCCTTTATCCAACTCGTCTTTCATTAAGAGCCAGAACACCACCGTTCAGGAAGTCATAGCGATCAGTGGAGGACCCCGGATGTCGCTCGTCACTTTGTTTTTATATAAGTTGTCAGCGACGGTCGATAAGGCTCTCTGATCCACAAGGAAAGATCTTTTGTCCTTCCACTCGTGCAAGACAAAAGGAACCGCTTGTCTTTTAACCCCCGCAGGACCCGGTTGCTCCTCGCCATTTGATCTTCATTATAGAAAGTTAAAAAAATAATCTGAGAACCTCAAGAAACAACATCACTCTTAAAAAACTATTATACCTGAAAATTTCTCTCACTACCTTTATAATTTGTTAAGCAGGTGAGTTCTTCTCTTAGGTACCACAGCAGGTTGATACTCTTGGTTATCACACTGAGAAGATTATTAAGTCTCAATACGAGGGAACAAGACTCGGGAGGACGAGCGAGAACATCAATGGTTATTTCCTTTGTAATTTGAGCTGTTTATATTCTGTTATCTTCACTAACCTTTAACTTTTTCTTTAAATATTATTGCCGTTTTGTTCCTGACACTCATACTTTATGGTAGAAATTTTATAATGGCGACCAACCCCTCATTATCTCACAGATGGAGCGTCAGCTGGTATTCTTCCAGATTTCTTTACCTTATTGCTAGATCGCCAGCTGGCCCTTACTTGAACCTCATTACCTCACAGCTAGACCACCAACTGGACCTCCTGGACCTCATTATCTCACCAGAGGACCGCCAGCTGGCTCTCACCTAGCGCTATAGGTTACACAAGAGACATACCATCTGTCCTCGTGTCGCCCTATACAACCCGCAGCGAGACTGAAAGACTTTGTTATCGTATTTTAATTTTTTCTCCCCGATTGCCAACACTAATTAAAAGAAATCTAATCCTGTTATGGTGGACAGGTCACCCTACCAACCCTCTTGAGAACACTTGACCGCCTTAACACCAAAACTCCAATACAGGTCAATTTTCTTCTTCTTTTTTTTTTACCAGCCTTTGATGTTATCTTTTCAAGTTGGTTTTGTAAGATACAGTAGTCTTAGTGTGTAAAGCGACGTTGATATACATATTTTGGTCAAGATGAAAGTGAATTTAGCGTTCTTGATTATAAAGGGCTTCAGGTATGGCTTCTGGTGCTTTCGTGTGCAACCGTGAAGCTCCAGGGGGGTGGGGGTTGCCTTTGTCCCGTATACAGTAGCTCCCTCCCGTGTACAGTTAGCCCCCCTACCTCCCGTGTACAAAAATCGCTCCCATGTACGATAACTCCCTTCATGGATGGTAAATTCCCCCCCATTATTACAGTAACTTCCTTCTGTGTACAGTAAATCCCTCTCTCAGAAACACATATCTACTCAGCCTTAACACAAAAAGGAAAACTTTGCATTTGTACTGGAACAGAAAGATATACTGTAGTATCTTTCTTTGCCTAAAACTTATGCATAGGTGTTGTACCGAAATTCACCCGCAAATAATTTATAGTTGATCCTACAGTAACGTTACCGAGCATAACGGATACATAATATGATGAAGTTTCAAACATTCGGGCCTTTGTACTTACCACGGTCGCTTCTGAAGTTCTAGCCTGTAAAAGAAATAAATCAGTGTTAGAATATTTTTTTCTACAGTTAGTTCATTAAAACATTCTTGTAAAATACTAAACACTTCATAATACAGTTGTTGTAGTTCTATAACACTCCCTCCCGTGTACAGTAACTCCCTCCCGTGTACAATAACTCCCTCCCGTGTACAATAACTCCCTCCCGTGTACAGTAACTCCCTCCCGTGTATACTCCCTCCGTGTGCAGTAACTCCCGGTGTACAGTAACTCCTCCGTGTACAACAACTCCCAGTATTTGATAACTCCTCCGTGTGCAATAACTCCCCCCGTGTACAGTAACTCCCTCCCGTGTACAGTAACTCCCTCCCGTGTACAGTAACTCCCTCCCGTGTACAGTAACTCCCTCCCGTGTACAGCAACTCCCCCCCGTGTACATTAATGCTTGTTGTGTTATTTTACAAATCTTAAAGACGCTCTATGACAACAGGTCCCCAAAACACCTGAAAAACTTAATTTACCTTTGTGTCAGGTGAGTGTTATGATACAGATTAGTCTTATATATTGTATTTATCTGTCTGTTTGTCTCTTTCTTTCGTGTGTGTGTGTGTGTGTGTGTGTGTGTGTGTGTGTGTGTGTGTGTGTGCGTGTGCGCGCGCGCGTGTGTGTGTGTGTGTGTGTGTGTGTGTGTGTGTGTGTGTGTGTGTGTGTGTACAACCCTTGACTTTAATGCAAGGAGACTTCTCTTCTCTCTCAAATTCACTTCTTACCTCCGGCCTAACACCCCCCCCCTCCCCCCATAGACCCATTATATATGTTTCTCCTCACAGACTCTACATAATTATAGGTAATTTACGAGGAAACTGCCGGTTATCACGCCACTGTTAACTCTATCTTTATCACTTAATGCTCTGACCTATAATTATCTCTCTTGGTCTATGTATTTCTTTGTCGTTGTGTCTCTCTCTCTCTCTCTCTCTCTCTCTCTCTTATTCCTACGTATAAGCCTCAACATGCTAGGTACTCAGCCTAGGTACTCAGCCTAGGTACTCGGCCTAGGTACTCGGCCCAGGTACTCGGCCTAGGTACTCGGCCGAGGTACTCGGCCACCATAAGGGTAAAACCTTATTCTACATTTGTGTAAAACCCGAGTGATTCATGATGACCTCCGTAGTATTACCTTCACCCCACACGCGAGCATTACTTAATGGACTCATTTCCGTATTTGTATGTATGTATGTATGTATGTATGTATGTATGTATGTATGTATGTATGTATGTATGTATGTATGTATGTATGCAATGTAATGTAATGTAATGTAATGTATGTAATGTAATGTAATGTATGTAATGTAATGTATGTCTGTACGCTATATATATGTGCGCTCTCTCTCTCTCTCTCTCTCTCTCTCTCTCTCTCTCTCTCTCTCTCTCTCTCTCTCTCTCTCTCTCTCTCTCTCTCTCTCTCTCTCTCTCTCTCTCTCTCTCTCATCTCTCTCAAAAGGAGGAACCATCACTGTCTTCCTCACCACAATGGAGCGAACACTTAAAGTAATCACTTTTGCACCTCCCTCCAGCTTCTGACTCATCCTTCAAGACACTCAAGTTAAAGAAAATAGACAAAGACGACACACACAGATAGATAGATAGATCGATAGATAGATAGATGGATATAGATAGATAGAGATAGAAGGATATAGATAGATAGATAGATAGATAGATAGATAGATAGATAGATAGATAGATATAGATATAGATAGATGGATATAGATATAGATAGATGGATATAGACCGATAGATATAGATAGATCGATAGATATTCGGCAATATTGTCATACAAATTTACACAAGGCTCAGCAAGTCGAACGGGAAGTGAGGCCAGGGATCATTTCTGGACGGGTAGTTGTTCTGGCCCTCTCGGCGGAGTCCTGAAGACCCTCAGCTGCCGTCACACCTAAGGAGATTGGCCAAGAAGGGTGGCCTATGGGACCCACTCGGCGGAGTTCCTGAAGGTTCTGGGCTGCCCTTGCCAATACATGCTAAAAGACGCACTTTCGGACACAAGTATTTCGGCCTATATAATAAAAATTTTACTTGGGCATGGGAATGACTGTATGCATCCAATAATGACCAATAAGAAGGTATATGAATCAGCCAGAGCCAGCATCCATAGGTGTACTAATGCTTAACAAATAAGAAGACAAAATAGGTCAGTGGTGTTCTAATAATGTTTCGCCTCTGTGACATTCCATCATTTCTCACCACCATCCTCCCACCCTCCGTCCCCCACCACCACCACCACCACCACCACCACCACCACCACCACCACCACCACCACCACCACCCTCCCCTCTCACCTGAACTCTGACCTTTACCTGTGTCGACATTCTCCTTCCCAATGTACAATTAATTATTTCCTCCCTCTCTCCCCTTCATGCTTCTCTCATAGACCTCACGCCTCCTTCATTACATCATCTTTATTCTCTCTAGGCCAAGTCTTACAGTGATTCAGAAATATGAAGAAAAAATTATTCCATCCCAAATGTTGAGAGGTTTCTAAGACATAATTCCCCTTATAACTATGGCTGATGAAAGCTTATAAACAAACTCAACGACAGAAGTCAACCTAATCTATCCCAATCTCACTTAACCTAACCTAACCTAACCAGAGGTAACTTAACCTTGATCTAACGTAGCTTTACCTATATTTAACCTAACCTAACCAGAGGTAACTTAACCTTGATCTAACGTAGCTTTACCTATATTTAACCTAACCAGAGGTAGCTTAACCTTGATCTAACTTAGCTTTACCTATATTTAACCTAACCTAACTAAATCTAACCAAACGTAACCAAAGTCACGCCCAGAAGTATCATGATGAGCAAGCAGAAATAACCAGGTGTTGAATATTCATTATGGAAATGCTCAGGTAAGCTTCCTCAAATTAGAACACTGACCAGGTAATTGGGTGATATTTTTATTACCTTTCCTTAGTGAGAAAATATGGTTAATAGTGATGATGAATCGTGAATTACAGGAGCTATAATCGGGAACTTCAATATCCCCAGGTTCTATTATACACAGTCAGGGCCTATAATCCACTGAACATATATCCCCTCAAGATATACTACCAAAGACTTATAGGATATCCAGGACCTATAACAACTAGATCCTATATAGACTAGGATCTGTTTCCCCCTCATGAAGTTTATCCTTTGTTTAGTTGCGTCAGAAGCCCTATGTGTGTTTCCTTCAGTCGTTCTTTTACTGACGGAGAAAGACACTCAGTCATTCACTCACTTAGGGATAACATCACTTCACTAACTCTCTAACTGTTGCAGAATATTAATCACTCACACGCTAAAAACATCCCCCAGTCAGATCAGGAAATAGGCAATCAGTGCAGCAATAAATGAGAGAGAGTTATGCCTTGATTCTCTCGGCAAAATGTACGTTTAATTAATTACACTATTTTACTTACATTGATCAGCGAGCCTTTGTATTAATGAGAATAGTTATGCTAAATCAGTGTGTGTGTGTGTGTGTGTGTGTGTGTGTGTGTATTGATAACATGTACGGTATGTGCATATTTAAACCTATGTGAGCGTGCCATAAAGCCGAGATGCCACACTGCCAACCCGGCTTTAAAACACCCGGCTGGATGAATACGGTAGAGGCTTTGTGGGGACTTTTGTTTGCATAAAATATTTCATCCCAATAGAGTGACCCTGACACATGCTGCTCTTGATGGCGAGAGCTGCGGGTGTTGGAGTTATTTTATTCAGAGTAGATTAAAAATATTAGTGAAATAATTAAAGTTAAAAATATAGTACGAACGAGAATATGAAATTACTAAAATATGATAATTTATAAGTGATATTAATGATAGATAAAATGCATATATTGATATTAAATGCAAGAGCAATAATAGTAATATATATTAATGATAATCACCGCTAGAACTAATAATAATAATAATGATAATAATAATAGTAATAATAATAATAATTTTATCCATCGTTGGTTTTATTTTCCTTCACACTTTCGTCTTATTAACTAAATTTCTCTCCACTACCCCACCCACCGCCTGCACTTTACGTTTCTTAAGATATTCTCCCTCACCCAGGCACTTTGCTGGCCACTTTAAGTTGCAAATCCAAAATGTTGCAAGATTCATAAGACGCCTGAGCTGTCTCCTGTAACGTATCACAACGAGTCTTCTCATCTTCTACCTACGGGGGAATAATTTAGGTGTTTTGCAAGGCGGTCTATCATTGCACACCCAAAAATATTGCAACATGAATAAAATGGCTGATCTTCTTTACATAACGTATTGAAAATATTGTCTCATCTTCCCCTAACTAGGAAATATGTTTTTGGGGGGAATATGCAACATGTTATCATTACACAGCCAAAATACAGGAAGGTATACAAGGTGTTTGGTGTAATACATATATTTTACGTATTTCAGTGCATCTTCGTCTTGCAGTGGAAAGCCATTTTCTTGCAATATAGTTTCCAAAATGCAACAATATTTACCTGATATCAGAACGTGTTGATGTAGTGCAGTAAGCCTTCCCTACCTTGGGCGTCCCTCACGAGAGCGGGCAATACAGAGAGTACGAGGTGCTCTGGTAATATCGTCTGCCCTGACAACATTCTTGACATAGTTCCCCCTCCACACCCTCTTGAACTCGTCAATACTTAAGAAAAATGGGAAGAAATTTCACTCGGGTTCTCTTGGAGGTGTGATGGCGGAGGCATAACTTATGTGTAAACGAAGGATTTAAATACGATGTTTAAATACAAAAGAAAACTTGTAAGTAAATAGAGATATGACTATTGAATATTATGGGAGACTTAAAAACAAAACAAAAAACAGTTCGTTCTCAACTATGGTGGGATGGAACCGTCGCGTCCCTGTCAGGTATGGAGGCCAATATGTAAACATCACCCCTAAAAGGAATTATTGAAGCGCATTGGTTCAGCTACTCGGTAAACATTTACGTCTGTGTGTGTATTTGGCTCCCTTACAGGTAGTTTATTATTATTATTATTATTATTATTATTATTATTATTATTAAAAGAAAAAAAAACTATCTTCACCCCTCATTTGTTCCTCAATTCTAATTAAAGAGAGAATTAATTAAATCACATACGTCACCACCTCTCTGCGTCGCCCTCCCCCTCCTCCTCTGTAGTGAGCTGTACGTGTATAAAAACCAACATGACACAATAACAACTGAAATCATTCATGGTACAACTCCTCCCCCCCCCCACCACGAAAACTTTAACTGTTGTTGTCATTTTTTTTAATAATATAAATTCAGATATGTTTCGTGACAACATTATACACTATGTAATAATTCTTGTTTACTGGTCGGAATAATTATTATGTCTCGTGCAATTGCAGAGGATTGTAGGAAAATTGCTGTGGTATTTTAACCTCCAGGTAATTTTACTTGGCATTAAAAACATAAAAGTAAATAAATAAATCGTTTCGTAAGAGAATAATGTGAAGTTTTTACGTTCATGTTGTGTGTGTGTGTGTGTGTATGTGTGTGTGTGTGTGTGTGTGTACTGAAGGAGGGAGGGAGGGTCCTTCCTGCTAGGGGTGTGGATAGCCCAGCCTTCCAAAATTCACCAGGTAAAGGTTTCCGTAACTCAGATCATCGGAGTTCGGCCTCGTCTGATCAGTCATCTTGGTCTACATTATTATGGTGATCATCCCTGGGTTTTTACTCCTCTTCCTCCTTTAGTCTTTCATCAAACTTCTTGCGAGAATTTTGATCAGGTAAATCTTATAAACGGCGAAAGTTATTGACAAACTTTTTTAAATTTTTATTATTATTTAGAAGATGAAAAACATGTTGGTGGCTCAACTTCTAAAGGTCAGATATACTATTTTTACAGGTTTTGTAATAATCCATCTTGTTTGTTGCGTCTGTTTCAGGTGTTGTCATCACCACCTGACGTGTGAGGACAGCCTACACACTGCCTCATGACCCACACCTGTCAACAGCGTACGAGATAATACATCGCTTGTTTTAACGCTATCAAACCGCTGGAAAAGTTCTGGCAAGTAAATATGATCTGTGAAACTCCAGCAGTGACGGGTATAAATTTGACATATATTTCAAGCAACATAAATTACAGGATGGAATTGTACACATCCTCGACCGTGTGTTAATATAGTTGCCAGGACACTTTCTCCACAAGATGAGTACAGTATCGTGCAACTGAGTAAAGAATTTCACACTTCGCGTCTTTCTGTCAGCTTCAGAAAGATCCACTCACGCCCACCTCAGCACCTCAAGTACGCCCAAGGTCCTCGTCGTTGGAGTGGATGTTTACCTTCGCATCAGTAAACTGAGACAAGTTGGATGAAGCTGGGAGTAGGGTGGAGCAGAAACTAAATTCTTAAGAAAGACCCGGAAGTTGATTTCACCGCATTTTAAGTCAGCATGTTAAGGTGAGGTTAGGTTAGGTTAGGTTAATGGCTTCCTAGCATAGGTTAAGTGCCATAGGTACGTTTAAGAGAGATTCTACTTCATTGTGCACCTAATTTGGTCTCTTTCTTATCCCTTCCCTTCTCTAACTCACTCCCCCTCTCTAACTCACCCCCCTCTCTAACTCCCCCTAACTCCCCCCCCCCCCCTTTCTCCATACAATATTCACTTAATCAACGAACTTTAAGACCTGGCATATTGAAGAGACATAGTTCAAGTTATCCGCCTGACAGAAACGATGACAGCTAAACTATTTTACCCGAGTGAACTTTGTAATTATGAAAAAAAAAGACCCAAACATTAAACCCGGTGTACGATGACCCGAGGCAAACTATTTCACACAGCCAAAGTCATAACTACCTGCACACACAAGTTTCTTTTAGATACAAGGGAAACATGTGCCTCTAACTCCAAAAGGCTCTTAACTTTCAAATAAATTCTTAAGTTTGGAGAAACAGGCCTTTAACGTCTACAGACACAAGATCTTAACTTCTACACAAACAAGCTTGATAAAATAGGTCTTAACTCCAATACAAACAAGGTCTTAACTCCAATACAAACAATGGTCTTAACTCCAATATAAACAAGGTCTTAACTCCAATATAAACAATGGTCTTAACTCCAATATAAACAAGGTCTTAACTCCAATACAAACAAGGTCTTAACTCCAATATAAACAAGGTCTTAACTCCAATACAAACAATGGTCTTAACTCCAATACAAACAATGGTCTTAACTCCAATATAAACAATGGTCTTTATACCAAATCAACTCACAATAATAAACCTTTTCAATTACAATATAATGAAAGGCCAATCTTACCCACCTCACCTGGACGATGATCACAGGTATATCACACAGGCTCCAACGCTTACCTACGAAACATAATTAAGATTTGGCCAATTAGCTGTCTCTATGATGAGCCATAACCAAATTGTCTCAAAGGTCTAGTTTAGCCACTATCGGGGTAAGGTAAGTCGTATTATTACAATTAAAGCAAACTATTTATTACCTGATGCTTAAGACCCGTAATCTAGAACTAAATTCCTTCACTTATGACAAACTTTTCTCTTGAGATATATTAAAAACTCCTGCCTACCTTAGTTACCTGAATGATGATGACCCTTCAACCAAACAATCTCACGTAGGTTGAAATTTTCTTTAATCTTCAAAATGCTAAAAAATGTGAATAAAACGAATACAAAAAAAAAAAGACGTCCCATCCAAACGCATCTTCTTTAAGCATTGCCTCGGGACAATTGCCGGCGTGTGTTGGTCGGCCACTTGGAACACGGAGCAGAAACACGGGAACAATCCTCTTAAAGTGAAGTCTTAATGGAGCACTCCTGGTTGAACGTCAGCCAACACCTCGGGACATTTGTCTTGCGTGTGGCCTCAAGCTGTGGGTATTTGTTCCCCCGCAGCCACAGGTGCTCCGGTGATGAATCCACACAGACAACAGGTCCAAATAATAGCCGTTTCGCTTAAGGGTTAAAAATGCTGATGGTATTAATGGATACAAGAGTGTGTCCTTTGTGCTCGTTTTCTGTGAGTTACAAATAGTAACGTGTGGTGTTATTTACAGTGTATCATAATGTTGGAAGTTTAAGTGGGTGACTTAAGAAAAATACGTTTATCTTTTATATAATAATAATAATAATAATAATAATAATAATAATAATAATAATAATAATAATAATAATAATAATAATAATAATAATAATAATAATAATAATAATAATAATAATAATAATAATAATAAAGTCCGGTAAAAAGCATGTTAAAAATATCCTCAGAAGCTCATTGGTATATTGCACATGCTGCATTTAAGAAAAGCTTTCAGTGAGTGGGTGGAAGGAAAGAAGGGGGTCTGTGCTTTAATTTGACAATAGATATGTTCCCTCGGGAGAGACAAGCTCTTGGCGGGGTTATCCGAGATTGGTGCTCTGCCATGACGATGTTTTGTCGAGATGTTTCAGGCATTCCGCAGTCGGGAGTCTCCTGTTGTCTCTGTCTTGATTACCCGGCTCAGTTCTGCTCCAGGAAAGAGAGAGAGAGAGAGAGGAAAGCATCTCTTGGTTAGTAGGAGTAGGTTAGTTTGTTCTGATTCCTTTGCTGGTTTGATCTTTCTTTCCTGCAGAGTAAAATGTCCTCTCTGGCTTGATTACATAGCTACAAGAGTCCTGGATGGAGGAAGAAGACTTAACTTGAGGAAGTAGAATAGGATATTATATTTCATTTTCCTGTTCTTAACTGCTATTAACTGCTATTAACTGCTATAATATACTAGGGTGTTTAATCATCAGGTAAAATATGCTGGGGCTAATCTTCAGGTGATCCATTTTTTCAAGCCATGTGAGTTACCGTTTCATGTTCACTTGCGTAAAACTGGTGTTTATTTTTAAGTTGAAGGATTTGCGTAGCTTTTATTCACTGAGCTTAGTTACTGTAGGTCTCTCTCGGAGGGGGGTGCACGTGCTTGTTACATGGATAATCTGGCAACACGTAAAGCTCTCTATGTTAGGTTGCAATTACATCTGGCGAGTCTATTACAAATTACCTTTGTTTCACACCTGAAGAATCACACCCATAGTGACCTCTGATTTACGATTTCCTTTTTAATTGGTTGAGCTTAACTGGTTGACCGTTCCTGGTTGACCGTTCCTGGTTGACCGTTCCTAGTTGACCTTTCCTGGTTGACCTTTCCTAGTTGACCTTTCCTGGTTGACCTCTGCTAGTTAATATTTCTTGGTTGAACTCGCCTTGTTGACCTCTACTAGTTGACGTTTCCTGGTTGACCTCGTCTGGTAGACATCTGCTAGTTGACCTAGCCTCGTTGACCTTGTTTGGTTGACCTTTGCTAGTTGACCTTTCCGCGTCTTCATGGTATTGAGAGAGAGATGGTCAAGTACATTGGTGAGGCAGAGGAAGGAATGAGGACGAGAGAGGAAGGGAATGGAAAGGAAAAAGGGAAAGCTAGAAGAACAGAGGGAAACGAAGAGGGGAAGGAAAGAAAGAAAGGGATTATTGAGAAAGAAGAAGATGGTAGTTATGAAGCTCGTGACTCCCTTCTCCAATCATATATTACTTTGTCTGACTGTCTGTTCTATTGGCTTCTGGCTGTCAGTTTGTCTTTCTATGTCTGCTTGTCTGTCTGCCTTCCTGGCTGTACCGCCATGTCTCTTTGTCTCTCTGTGATGTTACGGTCAGCATGCTCGCCTTGCTCGGTTTGATCCCCGGGCAGGGTGAAATTACGCCATTTGCCTCTGTCTACCCAGCAGTAATTGGGAACCTGAATGTTAATCGATTTGCGGATTGTGTTCCGGGGTCATGGTTAGCCAGTGCAGTTGGCGAGTTGTCCGGTCTTCTTGGATTATCCCTTGACAGTGGGACACACAGCTCGTTAACTTAGGGTGTGGTTGTTGTGTTGGAGAAAGTTTCTACACGTTAAACAAATTCACGCTAAGGTGGTCCTAGGGCCGGCCATCCTTGAACACGAGGGGCAACCATTATTATATCGCTCTATCTATCTATCTATCTATCTAGTTTTATCTCCTCTTTTCTCTTCCATAAGCCAACAAAACCATTCAATAAATATAAACATCAACTCCATATTTCGCCACGATAAATGATACCTTGGTACATGACCATTTATCCCTGTATCTTAACTCTATAATCCGCTACACTGCCTTGGTGGTCATTCACTAAATTACAGCCTTCATCATAAACTCCTAAAATAGCAAGAAAAAATGGGCAGGCGGGCGGGCAGGCGGGCAGGCGCGGGCGGAGGGCCCGGACTGGAACAGGGCAGGGCGGGAGCCCTAGGACAGGACAGGACAGGACAGGACAGGACAGGCCAGACGGACAGACGGAGACAGACAGACAGACAGACAGACAGAAAGACAGAATGAATAGATAGATCTGATAGATTAGATAGATAGATAGATAGATAATCATCTCTCTCCCCCCAAAAGTAAATAAATACACATATCTCATCATCTCAAAGCCTCTCCATCAAGAGATTATCTCCGCCATCGTAACATACACACGGATAATGGCGGTCAACTTTAATCCATTAATTTTATAGGTGCAATAAAAGCATTAATAAGTCACCTGCGGCTCAGAGCTCGCGGGAGACGACAGGTGTGCCAATCTATCTCCAGCAGGTCAGGTCATGTTAGATGAGGTCAGATTATGCCTCAGGGAGATTGAATCAAACGTTGAGAGAATGGTGATTATTTTTTATATATATGAAGTAGGATCTCTCTCTCTCTCTCTCTCTCTCTCTCTCTCTCTCTCTCTCTCTCTCTCTCTCTCTCTCTCTCCTCATCCCAAACTCCCTCTCTCCTCATCTCACTCCCTCACCCTCCCTATCTCTCACTCCCTCACCCTCCACCACCCCTCACTCCCCTCACCCTCCATACCCCTCTTCCCCCTCACCCTCCAAACCCCACACTCCCTCACCCTCTACCCCTCCACCCTCCATACCCCTCACCCCCCCTCACCCCTCCCATACCCCTCACCCCCCTCACCCTCCCATACCCCTCACCCCCTCTTCCCTCCTTCCCTCCCCCTGCCCTCCACCTCACCCCCTCACCCTGCATACCCCTCACCCCCTCACCCTCCCATACCCCTCACTCCCTCCACCCTCCATACCCCTCCTCCCTCACCCCTCCACCTCTTTCACCATCCCAGAAAATTTTTTCTTGGGACCCCTTCCTGCCTGCTCTGAGAGAAGGGTAAGGATGGGTGTGGCTGCTACCTTGGGGTGAAGGCGCCGCCCACTGTCAGTGTGGAGGCGCGCCCTGTCAGTGTGGAGGCGCGCCTGTCAGTGTGGAGGAGGCAGCGCCCTTTGTCCAGTGTGGAGGAGGCGGCTGCTTGCTGTCAGTGTGGAGGGAGGCGCCGCCCTTTGTCAGTGTGGAGGAGGCGCCGCCCTTTGTCAGTGTGGAGGAGGCGGCGCCCTTGTCAGTGTGGAGGAGGCGGCGCCCTTGTCAGTGTGGAGGAGGCGGCGCCCTTGTCAGTGTGGAGGAGGCGGCGCCCTTTGTCAGTGTGGAGGAGGCGGCGCCCTTGTCAGTGTGGAGGAGGAGGCGCTGGTCACATACAATGATAGGTATCGACCTTCGTATTCATATAAACACCTTTTATGTATTTCATCGATGGTTCGTTCCTGACAATATTGTGATGTAAGACGATTGTATATGTAAATTTATGTATATAAAGAGAGGTTTTTTTCTTCTGGTTGGATGAGTTTACGAGATCTTTCGTCCGCAGGGAAGAAAATAAGTAGTGTTTACGGATATTTTATTTATTTAGGTTATATGTTATCGTTATGGAGGATTTAAACTATTTTGTATTTATTTTTATATAATAATTGTTCTACACCTCAACACTTATCATAAGAATCAGTGTGAGTTTCGTGGTAAATGTTGGATCCTGATGACGTCACGCTTCAATTGTTATTTTCAGTTATGGTTGTGCCAGTGATCGCTATCTTAATCATTGTCTAATAACTATCATTTAAGTACAAATTTATTCCTATGTTCAATATTTATTTTTTTTTGGTTTTAAAATAAAGTTGAAAATATCTTTACCCAAATTTATAATGAAAAAGAACCAGTTACCAAGTTCTATACGAGTTCTTTTATGCAAATGGCGGGAGGCAGTTTGCGACGTTAAGCCATTTATTAAAGAAAACATAAACCAACCAAATGTGATCTAACTTCTAATGTAATTTAACGATATTAGAATAATTTTAAGTTAGAAAAAGTTTTGGTAGTTTTGGTTAGATCGTTTTGGTCGTTTTAGAATACGTGGTCAAACTCCATGAGATGGGTGTCAGTTACTCTTTAGATGACGAATATTTTTCTTTTATACACAAAGTCTTTTAACTTAAGTATATATTCAGCAAACAAGTATATACTCGTACATAAACAGGGAAATATACCGCCTGTACCTGGCCATAAAACTTGCGTGGACACAAAGGTGGATAATTAAATTTCCATTATCATACTTTTAAGTGCATTACTTCCAGCGGAATATGCAAATTAACTTATAATTAGAGTGAGAAACTCAGATGAAAAACAGAGAATATGAAATTAAGCTAGAGAGAGAGTGATACAGACATATACAACAAACTACTTAAGAAATTAGCCACTCTGTGTAATTGCTTTCACCTGTTCTTTATAAGCACACACCTGAGGAGGCACAGCCCATGGGATCATCACACTAAGTCACCTCACTCTATGCTGGCGCCCAACACACTGCTTAAGTCATCGGCAGCAGACTAGATCATCTCCTGTGTAATGCTCATGACGCTAGAGGTAACAAGAGAGGCTGTTCATGACGCTAGAGGTAACAAGAGAGGCAGCTCATGACGCTAGAGGTAACAAGAGAGGCAGCTCATGAAGCTAGAGGTAACAAGAGAGGCAGCTCATCACCCGAGAGGTAATATAAGAGGCTGCTCATGACGCTAGAGGTAACAAGAGGAAGGCAGCTCATGACGCTAGAGGTAACAAGAGAGGCTGTTCATGACGCTAGAGGTAACAAGAGAGGCAGCTCATGACGCTAGAGGTAACAAGAGAGGCAGCTCATGACGCTAGAGGTAACAAGAGAGGCAGCTCATGACGCTAGAGGTAAGGAGAGAGGCAGCTCATGACGCTAGAGGTAACAAGAGAGGCAGCTCATGACGCTAGAGGTAAGGAGAGAGGCAGCTCATGACGCTAGAGGTAACAAGAGAGGCAGATCATCACCCTAGAGGTAATATAAGAGGCTGCTGCTGAATGTCAATATGTGTTTCAATTTCAGTGTCATTTCCTAAGAGTTTCCAGTCCTTTATAAACCTAATCTAACCTGACAAAACCTAATTTAAAATAACCTAACCTACCCTGACTTAGCCTAGCCTAACCTAGCCTAGCCTAGCCTAACCTAACCTAACCTAGTTCTCTTCACTCCCTTAAAGCTTAAAGTCTCTCCGATTCTTTATTATTTATGAAATCGCTGTCATTTACCTGTAATGACGATGTCTGAACGCGAATTAAATATTTGTACCAGTATTTTCTCGTTCAACCTTAATTAAATTTCTGTAACTACTACTATCAATATAAGGACCATCACTGCGTCTCATAAGTTAATCTAATCTCACTTACTGTACTTGTAAATCTACCTGTTGTTTCGGAATTAATATAACACACCTGTACTACACCTGTATCTGTTTGTACCTGTACTGTATATTTTACATTGGTGATATTCTTTTTCACCTGTACGTGCACAAAATTACCTGTATTAATATATAGACTCAACCTATATCGATGTAATCACCTTTACCTGTTCAATATCACCTTAATTAATGATACTATACCTGTTAAATATATTACTACTTACACCATATATAATATATATATATATATATATATATATATATAAAATTATGAATTGACTTGGCGCGTGTTGTGGTGGTTGGCTGTCTCATGTATGGATGGTCGGTGGGGTGGAATTAGGTCATGCAAAGGGGAGGGGGAGTCAAGCCATCTGGGGACATAATCTTTCCCTGATCCCACACGTGATGTACTGTGGTCACCTGGTGTTTATTTTGTGTGCGTATGGCACTTAAGACTATAGTGTGTGTGTGTGTGTGTGTGTGTGTGTGTGTGTGTGTGTGGGTGTGTGCCATTACCCAAGCATGCACGCATATAAACACATTTCTAGTCCGTATAACACTTTCACTTACTTGTAAACAAATACTGAAACAAACAGATACAAACAAACACAAAGACACAGGCTGACTCACACTCATAAACAAACAAACAAACAGATGGTAGAAAATCACAGAAACAGATAAAAAATGTTGTCATGTTTTACATTAAGTACACATGACACAACTCCAGTTCCGGAAAATTTAGCGATCATGCAAGCACCAAAAATATCCAAACATTATACACGGGGTAAAAAAAGATCTAAAACGCAAGTGAAAAAGTCAACGTTGCCTGTGTGTGTGTGTTTGTGTGTGTGTCTGTTTACCCAGGCCGATATCCAACATATGGCTAAGTATCTGCTCGATCTTTCATGTAAGTAAGACATATTGTCGTGGACGCCTTTGTCTCCCACTAGACAGTGTAATTTTCTAGGGACACGCCCCTGTGAGCAAGATCAGCTCCCAGGAATCACGTAGCTATGTAGCTATAATGAAGGGTCTGGTGTGTTCTTCGTCAGGCAGGTACTGAGTGTTGTCATAACTTCGTGTTTCATATTACCTGCTGCTCATGTTATATTTATTGATTTGATTAGTTGTCACAATATTACACACACACACACACACACACACACACACACACACACACACACACACACACACACACACACACACACACACAAAGAAAACAATAACTCAGATCATCCAACAAGCGAAAACCAATAAATCTAAGTTATAAATGAAAAGGTCTTGAAGAACAAAACAAAAGTGTAAAGAGTGGAGGCGTCCCCAAGGAGACCAGCCGTCTGAGCATCAACATGAAGGGGACAGCCAGAGGCGGAACTTGACCTCGGCCCCCGAAGAGGTAAATACACACCAAAAATTATCATCTTTACCCACATGGCTCTTCCTGCAGTCCACACACACACACACACACACACACACACACACACGGACTGAGGAAGATGGCTGGTTTAATCATACCTCGAGGACAATGATAAGTTGGGCGAAAATACTACAAACATTTTGATCTTCGGGAGAGACGGAGGAAAGATTTTGCAACCGACGGTGAGGCAAGACGCTACAACAGACGGTGATGCAAGACGCTACAACAGACGGAGATGCAAGACGCTACAACGGACGGTGATGCAAGACGCTACAACAGACGGAGATGCAAGACGCTACAACAGACGGAGATGCAAGACGCTACAACGGACGGTGATACAAAGAACCCTTTACAACAGACGGAGATGGGAACTACAACAGACAGCGGTGATGCAAGACGCACAACAGACGGAGATGCAAAGACGCTACAACAGACGGAGATGCAAAGACGCTACACAACGGACGGTGATGCAAGACTACAACGAACGGTGATGCAAGACGCTACAACAGACGGAGATGCAAGACGCTTTACAACGGACGGTGATGCAAGACGCTACAACAGACGGAGATGCAAGACCTTTACAACGGACAGTGATGCCAAGACTACAACAGACGGTGATTAAGACGCTACAACAGACGGAGATGCAGACGCTACAACGGTCGGTGATGCAGACTACAACAGACGGTGATGCAAAGACGCTTACAACAGACGGAGATGCAAAGACGCTACAACGGACAGTGATGCAAGACGCAACAGACGGAGATACAAGACACTTCTAACGGACAGTGATGCAAGACCTAACAGACGGTGATGCAAGACACTTTAACAGACAGAGATGCAAAGACGCTACAACGGTCGGTGATGCAAGACTGGAACAGTGATGCAAGACCCCCGCTACAACAGAACAGAGATGCAAAGACAACTACAACGGACGGAGATGCAAGACGCTACAACGGACGGTGATGAGACACTTCTAACAGACGGTGATGCAAGACACTACAACAGACGGTGATGCAAGACCCCAACTACAACAGACAGTGATGCAAGACGCTACAACGAACATAAGTGATACATGACACTTCCCAACAGACAGTGATACATGACGCTACATGAACCAGTGATGGAACTACAACATACGGTGAACCAAGACGCTACAACAGACGGTGATGCAAGACTCTACAACAGACGGTGATGCAAGACTCTACAAAGGACGGTGAAGCAAGACGCTACAACAGATGGTGATGCAAGACGCTACAACAGACGATGAGGCAAGACGCGACAACATACGGTGAACCAAGACGCTACAACAGACGGTGATGCAAGACGCTACAGCAAACGGTGATGCAAGACTCTACAAAGGACGGTGAAGCAAGACGCTACAACAGACGGTGATGCAAGACACTACAACAGACGGTGATGCAAGACGCTACAACAGACGGTGATGCATGACGCTACAACAGACGTTGACGCAAGACGCTACGCCAGACGGTGATGCAAGACTACAACAGACGGTGATGCAAGACTACAACAGACGATGAGGCAAGACGCTACAACAGACGGTGAGGCAAAACTCCACAACAGACACTAAGTCAAGAAAGAGGCAGAAGACTTGAGGGAAATCACGAGGATGACTCCAGCAATGACCAGAGCTCGAGAGTGTGGCGAGCAGTAAAAATGATGCAGACAGTCTGGCCGATGGGCGACCTAGAGTAAAGAAGAGGAGGAGGAGAAGAAAGAGGAGGAGGAGGGGAAGAAAGAAGAGGAGGCGAAGAAAGAGGAGGAGGAGAAGAAAGAGGGGAGGAGAAGAAAGAGGAGGAGGAGAAGAAGAGGAGGAGGGGAAGAAAGAGGAGGAGGAAGAGGGAGTTTAGACTATGAGCACAGCACTCGCGGAGAATGGATGACCAAGAGAGACGAGGAAGACTTTTGGGAACAATGCCTGGGAGAGAGAGGCGGAGGTAGTGAGGGAGGAAAGGGATTAGGGAGAAGACAGGGAGTGTCGAAAAAGTGAGGGATGGGGGTGTCATAAGGAAAGAGAGATCCAGTAAAAATAATCATTCCAGATCTCGAGTAGAACATGAAAGGAGGAAGAAACCTGACATTTTATCAAAGGGATATTGCAATATTGCAAAGACGCGTCACTGTTGACATTTGTTAGTGAAAAATCTTGAGAGGGACGAAGACCAGTGGCAGTGACAGCAGCCCGAGTTAATATGTACGTCAGAGCTCGAGGCAATAGTTTTGAGCGAGTGTCAGATCGTAAATTGGTGGAGCTACCTTGGGGCTGATAATGACAACAGTGACCTCAGTGGTTATGGTCGAAAACTAACAGTGACCACAGTGACCTACGAGGCACCGTTAAAACCAAGCAGTGACAACAGAAAGACTAACAAACAGACAGACTGAGATGAAAGCTTTATCGTTCTAGCGGGTGATGAATCATACCCAGGTGTGTGGCCATGGCATCTTCTGACGGGTTTAAAAGCTATAAAAAAAAAGGTTCGCATCATCATCAAGAGTTACCTTAACATAGTCGAGAAGGTCCTTGTTCTGTGCAGCAGTAATTCAATTTCCTTAATATAGGTCTAAACATTTAAAATAAGGATGTTTAAAGGTTAAGCAGCTTTAAGTAGGAAAAACACACACACACACACACACACACACACACACACACACACACACACACACACACACACACACACACACACACACACAGAAGGAGATAGAAAAGTCACAGGAAGAGAAACTAAAATTCCAGAAAACGTAAATGAAGAAAAAATAAATTCCTTAGAGAGGTAAAGGAAGAAAGGCTAAAGTTCTTGAAGAGGCATAAGAAGATAACCATTTCTCAAGGTAAGACTCGTGGCGAACCATTCATCAAAGACACCTCAGCGGCAGACAGGCTATTACGGCTCTTACTTGGAGAACAGTGGAAATGAGAGGTGTGTGGATGGTGAAAATGGAAAGGTGTAGATGGTGGAAATGAGAGGGAGGTGTGGATGGTGGATATGAGGTGTGGATGGTGGAAATGAGGTAGTGTGGAAGGTGGAAATGAGGTAGTGTGGATGGTGGAAATGAGAGGGAGGTGTGGATGGTGGAAATGAGAGGAAGTGTGGACAGCTAAAACAGTGAAATATAACACCACTCTCTTCCTTAGAGTTCAGGATGCCTACATCTTCTTCAGCATCCCAGGAGTGTTGTGAGGTTAACCATGAAATAATAACCCTTCAGATACTAAAAGCAGGGTCGCCAGCCTTGACCCCGTGACCTATATGACCCAACAATCATCTGACCTGAATACATTTAATATAGGTTCCAAAACTATGCTGGTAAGTAGGTTTCACATATATATATTACCTTTCCATAAAACACTAGGTAATATTTCTGAGATACACTTGATTGTATTTGGATTTTTTTGTAGTATTTCACAACGATACAAAGTGGCACTACAGATTCCGGTCTGAGCCGTGAACGCTGTGGTCGTATGGTATTGCTTACGGTGAAGGCTATGACGTGCTACTCCGATACACAACGCTGGCTGCACCACAAACACAGATCTCACCACCTCACTCAGTACAGGAGGAATCATTGTCTTCGAGTGCCGCTAATCAATGACAGTATTTCCCGGTTGCTCATGTCTCCTAGTCTTATAATTTTATGATTTCTTTCTTAATGACACAGTGAACGGCTTCATCGGGAGTTGGCATAAGTTCACGAGCCTGTTGTCGTTCAAAATTAGGCGACACGACACAAGACACGAACACTAACACGGTGAACTACTTCAGTGCCTAGAGTAATATCAATTTCTTCAGCTTGTCCAATGAATCCTTTGTGATCGTCTTCCCGTTTTAAACACTGTAAATGTTCTCAATGACGGATCACTCTTCACAACAGCCATGGACAACGCTGAAATTCTCGGCCACTCCAAAATCAAAGTGTTAAAGTTGTAAACAAAGATATCTGACGGTATCATGGCCGAAAATCTTTATTTATAGGATGAAATTAAACTGTTAGCACTTAGAAAATAACGACATTGAAATTATACAAGAAGTTTTTGACCAATGATATTGCTGAATTAACCCATCCTGACCCGTGACCCACTATGACCCACCCTGACCCATTTCCAAATAACCAACTGACTCGTTACCCGCCAAACCGTTTCCATTTCTGACCACAAGGCTGGTATCCACTCTTGTTTTATTTGTCTGTATGAAGTATTGGCGGGAGGGTTTCATATCGCCTATGAAGCTGTCTCACATAATAAAGTTGATAACGTATTACGGCCAAACTCATGATGAAACAATAAGCTTTCCGAGACCACAAGGCGAGTAAACTAATCTTGTTTTGATTGTCTATATAAATCGAATTTGTAGGAAGTGTTTCATATCGTCTTTGAAACAAGTTAATAAAAATCGAGTATATTTCGTTGTACAAAAACTAAGAGGATCATATGAAGACTAGTCCCTCTCCCTCAGCTTATGTCAACTGATGGTTAAACACCCTAACGTCACCTCGGGGGGGGAGGGTTAGGTTAGGTTAATCTTAAGCGGGTGACGTAAACAAGGGGGGTTAATCTTCAGGTGATCTAACAAAGCTTTTACAACCGACCTGATCCTGAGCTTTGGTGTGACGTGACGAAGCTTTGTACTCTGTCATCATATAAGAGGAAGTAGAGGATGGTACTCGGAAAAAATGCCACAGGAAAAATGGCACTATTTTCGTACTAGGAAAAAATGGCACAACAAATTTCACTTCGAGCTCACGAACCACAAACAAACTTACGAGCTAACGAGTAAATGATGATGTTTGGTAACTTGTTATATCACCTTTGTTTAGCCCTGACTTCCATTTATACACCTCGATCACATCTCGTGTTTTAGTTCCTTTGTCCAATAATATTCTTAGGTTAGGTTAGGTTAGGTTAGGTTAGGTTAGGTTTGGTTAGGTTTGGTTAGGTTAGTTTCAGTAACAAACGTTATACTCTTTTAGCGAAAACATGTCAATAAAAATTAATGTGCCATTTTCCCCTAGTCTGATGATTATGCCTTTTTTTCCGGTGCCATATTTTCCTATTGCCAGTTTCCCTGTGCCATTTTTTCCTACATTCATAGAAGACATGATGTATAAATGGTGGGGATATATACATAAGGTATATTATCAGTGTGTGTACCCCCCACCCCCTGGCTAGCCTCACAGTAATCTGGTTCCTCGCCTAAAGTCCACAGTCTCCCTGAAGGCGAAGGTTCACAGTGATTGATCTCTCTCTGCCTTAATGAACTTACTTACCTAGTTAAAGGCATCAGGCACACACACACACACACACACACACACACACACACACACACACACACACACACACACACACACACACACACACACACACACAAACACACACACACACACACACACACACCAAGCAATCTGTCAACCGAAACTCAACCTTCACAAGAACTATTATAAAGCGCATTAAATAGATACACCAGTAATTACACTATAACCATCGTTAAAAGGTTAATAATTATCAACTAAAACTCGATCTTTTCAGGAAAATATCAGATTAATCTTCAGTAAGCGCCCACAAGACCAAGATGCGGCCCCCTGTAATATCCTTCACTTGAGATAATCACAAAAGTCTAAAGTCTGAAAAATTTTCTTCGCTGTAAAATTGACTCCCAGGGTTTAATGTCATTACGAAATTAATGTACAGAAATAATCTGGCTTAAGATGAGATTAACTCTTCTCATACATTACGTTTATTACACAACTCTGGTCCCGTAGGAATGTTTCTGTACTGTGTTGGCGACTAAGGTTATGTTGGGTTGTTGTTATTATTATTATTGTTATTTCTATTATTGTTGTTATTATTATTATTGTTGTTGGTGGTACTGGTGGTGTTGTAGTTATCATTAATATTTTGTTTTATTATCAGCAATATTTTTTTACTTCTTAGTTTTATCATAATTACTTTATTCCTGTGATAAAAACGGCAAAAAAAAAGAAATAAAATTAAGAAAAAATAAACTTTTCTTTAGAGTGAAGTAAATTAACAGAGGCGGTGGTGAGTATAAACAAGACACACTTAAACTAATTCTTCTCGGCATTGAATAATTACACGCAGGAACATCACTGAAGGACAGCAGACATGACCTTCACACACGACTTCTGGTGATGAGAGCAACTTAAGGGAGATATTGACGACTCTTGGTGTGTTTACTGAACTGATATGACGAAGAGTTTGACGCTGCATAATATTCACTGTGTGTGTGTGTGTGTGTGTGTGTGTGTGTGTACTCTCTATACTTGTCCTTGCACCACTTTATACCTCTTGTTTCAACACATAAAAAAAAACGGGACAGACAGTCAACCAGTCACATGTCCATATTACGTTAAGAGGAGAGGCCACACACACACACACTTGTACACGCATTACCCCCGGTAGTATCACCCTTCAGACTGAGGCATCCAGAACCCAGAAGGTAAATCCGGAATGAAATGATTTATCGTCGGGGAAGGATACGAAGGATATTTGAGCTCGTAGGATATTTCAAGAAGTGAAATATTTACAGGATATCTTTCCCGGGTGAGCTGCAGTGATCGTCCGTTCGTCAGTACGTCCGTCAGGGGGATGAGAGGGACGGGGGGGGGTAGGATGGAAGTGGTGAAGGAAATAGGAGGGAAATAATGAAGGAATGAGGGAATTAGGAAGGGATGTGAGGTAATAAGGAGGGAAGGAATGAGGAAGACAGAAAGAAAATGTGGGGGAGGGGGTGGAAGCAGGGATAGGTCAGAGGAGATGAGAGAGGGAGAGGGAGAATGAAGGAGATAATGAATGAAGAATGGAAAGAAGCCAAGTAGGAAGGTAAAAAAGGAAAAGAAAAGTGTAGGGAGGGAAACCAGAAGGGAAAGAAGGAGGGAGGAAGAGGAAAGAGGAAGGAGGAATAAAGAGGAGGAAGGAAAGGAGAGAGGGAGGGAAGGAACCAAAAGAGAGGAAGGAAAAGGGAGGGAGGGAACCAGAAGGAAAGGAGGGAGAGAAGCAGGGAGAAGGAGGGAGGGAAACAAAAAGAGAGGGAGAAAAAGAAGGAAGGAAGGAAGGAGGAATTTAAACGGACTCAAGAGGAAGACTAATTACACATATTCACGCACTAATCACCATAAAATTAAAGAGACGCAACACTTGGGCCCAGTAAGGTCACCGCTTCCGACTCGAGTGTTTTTCTTTTATCAATATTGACAATATGATTCTGAGGAGACGAGAGAGATTCAGTGTAGTATGGAGCTAATTGTCCAACTAATTAATTAACTAAGTGGTTGATTAACTAACTGAATGACTGACTGACTAACTGAATGACTGACTGACAAACTAACTGAATGACTGACTGATTAACTAACTGAATGACTGACTGATTAACTAACTGAATGACTGACTGATTAACTAACTGAATGGCTGACAAACTGAATGACTGACTGATTAACTAACTGAATGACTGACTAATTAACTAAGTGGCTGATTAGCTAAATGAATGACTGACTGATTAAATGACTGATTAATTAACTAACTGAATAAACGACTGATTTATTAAACAACCAACTACATCCATACATAATATATCCACTCAACATAACAACCCTTAATAGCTGATAAATTAAAAAAAAAGGTTAAAAAAAGGTCAAAAGTTTAAGGTCACAGTTGTTAAAAAGGTCACCACCGATAGTGATTTGACCTATAACAAAGCTCTTGACCCATTCATTACGGAGACGTCACTTTTAATATTTTATTTAGGTAACGTTGGACGATTTTATTCAACACACAGACCTTTCACCCCTCCCCCCCTGTGTATAATGGGTTAATTGCCTTTGGTACATTACTACATTACTTTATTTCAATGTATGTCAAACTCCTCTTTTGTTTCCTCTATCTTGTTTGTTCATTTTATGTTTTTTGTCATCTAGAGAGAGAGAGAGAGAGAGAGATTGAGAGAGAAAGATTTATAATGAGAAAAAAATGATAAAGATAAAGAATATAAATAGAGAAACTGAAATAGATGAAAAGAACCACAAAAATGTAAAAAAAAATATATATATATACTGTATAATATAAATTTTCGCGCTACAAGTCTCACATTCTGAAGTATATACAAAAAAACGTTAATTACAGGTATATACTTGGCAGGTAACAACGATGATGTCCGAGAGGTTTAATTAGAGGAATGTGAAGGAAGAGAGAGACAGAGAGACCCCCCCAAAAAATGGTAATCTTTGACTCCACAATGATAAAACGAGGAGGAAAAGTTACCCCCTTGTGTGTGTGTGTGTGTGTGTGTTACCGAGATAAACACTGTAACACGGTAAAAATATACAAGCTTGAGGAAGATTGGACAAATATTTCCACGTCGTTACCCTGTTTTTGGCCCTCAGCATTATTGGTTTTATTGACAAGTCTCTGATAATAAGGCGTAAATACATAACTTTCATTTATTTTTAACAAGTGAATATGACGTGAATTCCTGTACTGTGTTTTCGTCTTTGTTGATGTTGTGTGTGGGGGAGGGAGGGGGTGGGGGTGGGGGGGGATACAGGTGAGATAATTAATTAGTTTTTTGGTCAAGAGGTTATATGTACAGAATAAACTATAATTCTATGGCATAATCGTTAATACTACATCTGTTTTAAGTTTCATTGTTTCCTATGAGGAAGTTGGAAGTGTACAAATACGTTAGAACATTACATATGATCGCAGGAAGATTCTCCTCCTCCTCATACAGTATAATGCTCTGTGATGAATGGTGCGGTGATGACCATTTTGACATTAATGTTCACGACTGATGTATGGAGGCGTAGGTGTGAGTTACCTGTGATGTATGTGGGTGTCGGTACGGGAGTCACCGGTGGGTGGGCAGATGAGTCACCTTGGTGTCCTCAATTGTGGGGTACGAAAGTTAAGGTAGATGAGTCAACTGTGTTGTAGTAGTTGAGTAAGTGAGTCACCTTGGAGTCTTCACCTGCTGTTGATGACCTGGTAGGTGCGCCTGCCTGCCTGGCAAGAGAGACCCGCTGGCTGGCCCGTAACATCCCTAGCTGAGTGGCGCCTCACCACCAGTGTTCCCTCACACACGGTCGAGGTAGGATGTTGCCGCCACTCGCTCCTCACCAACCGCGTCACCAACACACAGTGCGATAACGAGTGCGTATCATTTCTAAATCTCCCTCTCTCTGTCTCCAAATTCATTAATTACTGCCAGAAAATAATACATCACCAGTCTGTGCATATACCAGCAAAATATATAAACCATGTGAAAAATGGATTTGTACGTTTACACATGCAATGAGCTGGAGTTGATAATAATTCATGTAGGTCACGCTGGACTGAAGTAAAGTAGTAGTGTGGTGAGTGACCGTAACACGCACGAGATCTGTGCTTACTCGACCTAGCCAATACCAAAGATGAGATCCTTCACTGTCATTCTCCTTGACGCCATCCTTCTGGCTTCCTTCGTCGAGGATTCAGGTAAGTGTCACCGGGTGTCCTTCACTTGGGACTCCGAGTAATGACTATAGCGGGGGTGAGGGTAGGGAGTGTTGTAGCGGTGATGGATCATTTTTTTACTTTACGAGACAATCAAGTCCGTATATGGTGATTTATGGGAATGGTTCGGTTAAATGAGGACAATTGCACACTGATGACTACTAATTGTACCACCTGGGTCACGTAATTACCATAACAAGAGAGACGAGAAGGTAATATTTCACTGGTCATCGATCAATGTCTTTTTTTTTACGGCCTGGTGAACTGTCGTGATCCACGCCAAATGGTTCACCAGTTACAACTCGGGGCACCATTAACCCGTGACCCCAGTGAGTGTACTCCACCAAACTCATACTTATTATGGATATTAGGACGATAACCAAGTGAAATTTAGTGTTTTACTTTAATCATTTATAACTGGAGGAGACTTGAACTCACTCATGTCACCAGGTATAGATGATCCTAGCCTCGTGACCACCGCGAGAAAAAGCTTAAATTTTTATGTGTCTAACGTTGTCGATCGTTCACAGGTGCTTCACTCAGTTTTAGACTCATAAGATATTAGGATAAAAGGTTCATATTAAACATACTTATGATACGAGACGATTTGTAGTTGAGTTCAGAAGGGCGTCATGGTGATGGTTCAGTGCGACGTGAATAAGACCCACCGAGACCAAGCCGCTATTATTCATCAAGACTTAATTGAATAACGACCCAGGATTCATTCTCTCTGTTTTTCTTCTCAATGTCTGGATGGTTGTGAACGAGGAACGACTCAGCGTAGCTACGACTTAATTGTCTATTATTGTCGTAATATCGAGTTCCATATAAGTTTTTATCTACGTGTAGTTAGCCGTGTATCCGCTTCTCTGAACCTGACTGCTGGATATTTATCGTTTGTGAGGGATACTTCTCGCAGGTGCGGGTTAACGGAGCCAGTAACCATTCTTAATTTTCTAAGACAACTTATATGAAAAAGCATATCACAATAATCCATCAACTGGAAAAATAAATATATTGAATCATTGTGTATTGATATCTGTTCGCTGATTGGCCCAATATTACAAGAGACTACACACACGTAACAACAGCTAATTGATGCCTGATATAATTAGCCACGCCCACATTAGGTATAATCAAATCTTCATTAGCTGTGTTAATCTTCAGACACTGCAATGCAGCTTGGTCGTGACCAGGCACTGATTGTTTCGATATTAAAGTGGTCAGCTCTAACGAGGCGCCAACGTTCATCTCAGAGGTAAACAGGTCTGCTTTTGGAGTCACTAAAATTCGCTTGATTAATATTTCTCCTACTGAACATGTCAAGATGCGTATGACTGTTTGACCTGGCCTAACCTAACCTAAACTACGAAAAATTACACCCTCTAAAATAAAAAAAAAATGATCCCAGAATGTTACCAAGATTCTACCTTAACGAAATACGTTCCTTCAGCGCTAATTAAGAGACAAAACGAACCTACAGAATCCATATAGAAGGGAAAAGTTCTTGCATACCTCTTTGAACTTTGCATCTTAACTGGTGTTGAATGAACGTTTATCTAGTTAAGCTAAAAAAAAAATACAAAGTACTCTTGAGATTTTTTTGTAGTTATTTTCATCTTTTGTGTTTTAGCTGAAGTCAAATACTCAAGATAATTCTGGTATCTTTAACGAGGTATTTTCTTTAATATTGTAAGAACCTTTGAGACTCACTTCCCTGGGACCTGAGATTATGTGTGTATATTAATGATTGATGATAAATTTGGTTGGTATAATTTTAAATCTACTTACGACTTTGATGCCCTATTTGTATATAGAGATGAAAACACATTGCTATTCCTTTTAGAACTGATTGGCTATTTTTGTATATACTGACGGCTAGTTTTCTGATGTCGATCGGCTATTTTTTATACTGATCGGCTATTTTTCCAGCATCGATTGGCTATTCTTTGGGTATCTATTGGTTATTCTATTGACGTCGATTGGCTAATCTTTTGGTAATTGTTTATTCTCTCGGAACCGATTGGGTATTCTTTGGGTATCGATTGGCTAGTCTCTTATCATCGATTAGCTATTCTCATCATCTACTGGCTATTTCCATCATCAATTGGCTATTCTCATCATTAATTGGCTATTCTCATCATTAATTGGCTATTCTCATCATCAATTGGCTATTCTCATCATCAATTGGCTATTCTCATCATCAATTGGCTATTCTCATCATCAATTGGCTATTCTCATCACCGACCATCGACGCCGACTAACCAAATCAAATGTCATGGCAACAGTTAATCTCATTTATTTTAATACGAATATTTTAAACCTATTCTTATGTTCCTCCCTAATTTTTTAATACCATTCAAATGTCACACATATATACAGAATCCTTTATTACAGGTGGATTAGTTCCCACCAGGTAGTCAAGTCTTTGAACATGGGAGACCCTTAAGTAGTGATTATAAAGTGAGTGTGTGTGTGTGTGTGTGTGTGTGTGTGGGTGTGTGTGTGTGTGTCCTCCTGCTCAACTCACTCTTGGAGGTAAATTTGATGACAGAAGCTACAAAAAAAAACCAAACATATGTATTGTATTTTTATTGTATTTAAATGGAATAAATAATAGTGGGATTTTTTTTAGAAATAGTAAAATATTATGGTAAATGTTTGTATTAAATTTGGACGTGAAGTGAGGAAGGGAATTCAGAAGAGGAGGAAAGGATAAGAGGAAAGGGAGAGAGAGAAGAGAAGGGGTAAGAGAGGAGAGGGAGGAGGAGGAGGAGGGGTAAGGGGAGGAGGAAGGGGTAAGGGAAGGAGGAAGGGGTAAGGGAAGGAGGAAGGGGTAAAGGGGAGGCAGTGAAAAGATAAAATAAAAAGATTCATTGCCATCTATTAGTCAGTGATTTTAGCTTTGAGTTATTTATTCATGAATGTTAATGTGATACTCAACGCTAAATAACAATTATAGATATTTAGCTCACTTGTAGCTTTTAGTTCCACGGTGATGAGGTAACGAGTCACGATACTGTACACTGATTTCATGAGACTAAAACGATTTCCGATTCGATAAACACCTTGTTATCTTTATACCGAAGTTATTGCCAATCACATCTTAATTTTTGGTGATTTCGTGATTTACGTCTGTATTTAGTCCGTCGTTACTGATTTGACTGATGGGATTTTTTTTTTTTGGGGGGGGGGGGTAATTGAGGGATGCTGTAGACACGTGGTATAATCTCTGAATTTAGCTAAAAGAGATAAAATATTATATCGGTGAAGAGTTTTCGTTCACCATACAGACAACTTGAGTTATTCTGTATATTGTATTTTGTTGATGAAAAACTCTTATGTTTTTTTAAGATTGAAACACAACTTTAGGTAATTTTTAAAGAGAGAGAGAGAGAGTGTGAGTTAGTCTTTTTTTTTAGCCATAGGGCTTATTGGACCTCCAGCTTATAAGCCTTAGGGCCTAATTGAACTCGAAGTCAACAGAATTGGAACCTATTAAGATTGGGGCCTATTAGATCTGTTACCCATCCGGAGTAGGGCCCAATAAAGCCTCGAGCCAGTACAGTCAATCACTACTCTGAGAACTGCCAAAAAACACGTGACCTTACCTGTCTCCTGACCTGACCTAAACTGACCTGACTCCACTGATTTTAAGCTTCTCCAGTTCTTGCGTCTCCAATATCGCGTGTTAGCTTACCGGAAGTATTAACTGTTCATGACTAGCTGCAGTATTCTGTCGATTTTCTAGCTGAGGTATTTTTGTTAGTTCATGTTTTAGCTTTGGTATTTTGTAGCTGTTTATGTTATAGCTGTCTTGGTGTTTGTTTATGTTTTTGTGTTGGTATGTTCTAGGTGTTTTGGTTTTAGCTGTGGTTTTAAGTCTGGTTTAGCTGTGGTTTTAAGTCTGGTTTAGCTGTGATTCTCACTACTGGTTTATATTTTTAATTGATGTTTTCCCATTCTGTTATGTTTTAGTTGCCATGGTTATAACATTTGCCATATCGTTTAAAATGGCAAAAACGATTCCACATATCACCAGTTGCCACAGTTGTCTATTTGCCATTTCTTTAATGACGTTTAACAATAAGGTAAACGTAATTACAATAAGTATTTTTCTGCCAGTTGCCATAGTCATAAAAGTGACATAATTTTTCCTATTTCCGGACATGGCACCGACGGATTACATTCATTGCCATATGGTGTCAACTGACTAATATTATTCCTAAACGTAACAACAAGATATTTATTCTAATTGCCATATGTCATTGTCATAAGTTGCCATCTTGTTGATTTTACTCCCAGACATGGCAATAGTGATTATATTATTAACCTGTCTGTCTCTTTTCTGCCATACCTGTAGAAGTTGCCATATTATCTACAATCTCTCCCGAAACTACACACGTGTTATGTCGACAGCTATAAGTGGTAGAGCTTATCACTGTCGCCACACAAGTACTTCAATTTAGTAGTGAAGAAACTGTTGTCGTGGTTAGTGGTACTTGTGGATTTTACCAGGTACTGTCCTTGTAATTAGTCTAATTTTAGTGGCATTTGATGGTGGTAGTTAGGGTGGTGTTGTCGTAGTAGTACAGTAGTTGTGGTGTTGGTGGTAGTTTTAGTGTGTGGTGATATACGTGTGTGATGGTGGTGGTTGCATGTGGTAATAGCCATATTGTGGTAGAGGTGTGAAAGTGGTTCCATTAATCGCGATGGATAAGAAGTGATAGGTGCGTAGTGAACATGCCTGAGGTAGTGGTAGTATATACATAGCATTAATAATACCAGGTGGAAATGGTGGTACGGTGGTATAACATATGGTAGTGGTGGTGGTGGTTGTGGTAGTAGTAGTAGTAGTAGTAGTAGTAGTAGTGGTGGTGGTGGTGGTAGGAGTAGTGGTGGTGCTGGTGGTGGTGGTGGTGGTGGTGGTGGTGGTAGGAGTAGCAGTAGTAACTGTCTGCTGGTGGTAGTGCCGACTCAGGACCCACCGTCGCCACCCAGTGATTGATCCAGCCCTCCCTCCCTCCCTCCTTCCTTCCCCTACCTACCTACCGACCAAACTACCTACCGACTTACAACACCTTTACCGCTTCCCCTGGCTCCCTAGTTACCCTCCCTCCCTATTTTCCTTCCTCTTTTCCCCTGCTTCCTCCCTTCCTGGTTCCTTCTCTCCCTGGCTTCCTTCTCCCCCCTCTGGCTTCCTCCCACCCTCCCTAACTTGCTTCCTTCCTCCCTCCGTGGCACCCTCCCTACCTTCCTCCCTGTCTGGCTTGCTTGTTGGTTGGTGTGACGCCTCGGTGTGGTAGTGGTGGTAGTTGTGTTAACCCCCCCTCCCTCCGTTGGTCAGACATATCGCGTGCAGCTCTAACCAGTCTTGTGATCATTAGCTCCGGACCATTTATGAATTAACTAGTGTAACTTGGGTTTTATTTACTATTTTTGCCACCAGAAGGGGAAAACCGGAGGAGGATTCAGCCCCAGGACCATCACAGCCATGGTTCTGGGTGGCTGGGGCGTGAATCTGCGAACGTTATTTATCAGACTTACTGTACTTGACCTTCCGAGTCATTGTTGCTGTTGTCATCTTGTTAGTTTCATCAATTCAGTTTAGTAATAACAACAGTAACGACAACAGGAGTGGCACCGGAATGATTCTCGGCTGAGTGATCGCGCCCATTCCTGATAATGGAACGGTATTCGTTAATTGGGCGGAATTTCGGGGAATTCTTCCTTTCCATTAAACTTCAAGGGAAAAAATAACATCAATCGAAAGAAAGAATGAGAGAGAGAAAAGCGAAAGGATAAGACAAAGTGTGATGGACAACACAACGTCTGTTTTCTCTTATGTAACTCACACAGGATTTACGCCACCTTACTGGTATACAAACATCACACTACACGAGTCAAACGAAGATCTATCGTCGAGTGAAATAAACACACGATGTATTTTAAGACGTGTCGAGATCGTCAGGGTGAAAGTGCGAAAGAAAATCAGATTCTTGCAGGTTCCCCGACAGTGAAATATAGAACTACCTTGACCACTCCTTAGGTTAAGAGAATTACGTGCGTGTAATAGGCAAGAGGAAGGACACACGCTCACAATTATCCGCACCAACTGTTTTTGGACGGCAAACGTGCGCTTGAAATGGCTCACAAAGGATGTGAGGATAGACAAAAAAAAAAGAAATAAGAGGAAAAATTCGTATTGGTGTCGTGAACCGTGGAAGCAATTTTCTACTCTATTCACCAAGGTAGAGAAGCGTCAAGTTTTGCTCCCCCGATGAGGTCGTGTCGTGATTTGCACATTAGGCGCTGAAACTCTGCTTTGAATAATTAATTGTGTTGGTTGCAGATGTGACCAAATTTTATGCAAATATCATAAACATATGATAATTAACATAAAATGCCCAGGTAATTTTGTAGTGTCGGTGTGTGAAAAAAAAAATAGTCTGGGATGGAGTTGTGCATAGTTAGATGAGTATAGTCAGTTGAGTATAGTCAGTTGAGTATAGTCAGTTGAGTATAGTCAGTTGAGTATAGTCAGTTGAGTATAGTCAGTTGTGTATAGTCAGCTTTGTAAATCACGAAATCATACGAGCGTATTTATCTACGACTTGTATTTACCGGTTGATATATTATATTATACATTTAACCTAACCTAACCTAACCTAACCTAACCTAACCTAATTCACTCCCTAACAAACCACATCACCTATGGATCTCAATAGGAAACTTCGGGTCCGGTACCGAATCCTGCTCCACTAGTTGTTTCGAATCCCATGGGTTAAGGGAGACTGGAGGGTGACATGACACTGATTGTAAACCTGAAGACTGATGTGACAGTAATTGGTGGGAGTGAAATTGACTTGACAGTGATTGGGTGATTGAGGAAATTACCAAATGGGAGCGTGTTAGCGGGAAGAATAACGCCCAGGTGATGAGATGATTGGAAAATGGGATAAACCACTGCTTGTAGATGATTCGAGTCGATGATAACGATTTAGGCTGTGAAACCAGTGATTGGATATTACCCGAATCTCTTTTTTTCTTTTATCTTGCATCATAATTACTTGATTGGGAAATTAACGCCAGTAACTTCATCTCCCCGGATTGGACACTGATTGGAATGTATGAAACAAATGACTGTATTACTAACTGATTGGGATATTAAATCATTAACTTCAACAAATCATAATGAAAGGTGATTAGGATATTAAACCAGGTAATGTAACTCAACCTATTGGGCTCTGATTAAAACGTCCAATCAAGACGTATCAATTATCTAATTGAGCAGGAACCGACACGACGAACCAGACAAGGCAATTTATATGACTGGGCAGTGATTAGGATATTAAGCCAGGACACATCGGATTAGTAGACAGTGATTGGAATAGTATGCGGGTTTATTTATCATGTATCTTATGGGAATCAAAGTCTTGTGTGTGTGTGTGTGTGCGAGAGAGAGAGAGAGAGCACCATAAGGGAGGAGGGGGTGGGGGTGCTGTCACTTGTGGAGGCAGAGGAGCTGTGGAGTTAGTGTGGCTAATGGCAGTGAGTTGACAGCTGTAAGGGAGCTATAGAGAGGTAGGCCCCCTCTTTCTCATTTTTACCCCATGTCTCATTCTTTCACCCGTCCTCTTTATTTTTCCTCTTCCCTTTGTTTCTCCCTTTTCACCTTTCTTTTCCTTCTTTTATTTCTCACCCTTTCTTCTCTCTCTTTCTTTCTTTCTTTCTTTCTTTCTTTCTTTCTTTCTTTCATTCTTTCTTCTCCCTACCTTCTTTTCTTTTCCACCCTCTCTTTATCTATTTCTTTCTCTCTTCCTCTTTTCTTTATTCCTCTGTCTGTCTGTCTGTCTCTCACTCCCTCTCTCACTCCCCTCCTTCCATAACATTAAACCTCTGCCTCACTCCCTTTACAAAAACATCGAAAACGTAACATAATTTACCGTTTCCTATGTTAACACTTTTTACCTTTCTCTCTCGCTCGTGTCACAACCCTCACCAACCAACCAAACCAACCAACCAACCAACCAACCACCTTCTACTACCCAAACACCACAATTACTCCTTTAAAGTAGCGTTTACTCCTTTAAATATACAGAATCAATGCCTCTAAAGCCAATATTACCCTCGACTGGTACATTCCGATAAGTAAAGACGATAATTATCATTGTTTCATCTATAACTGTATAATGATCGTTTGACATCAATAATTATCGCCATTCTATAATTCCTCAGCCTTCACGACCTATCGGGACCTGAATACTTGAGTACTATATTCCTCTATAATTTAATTTGTATAATTTTATAACTTCTATTGAATCATCATCACTACCATAGCTATTATCTGCCTGGTTAAATACAGCCGATTTATTTGTTCTTGGTGGTACCGATTTTTTTTTCTATCTTTCGAACCGATTTATTTGTTATTTTGTAACTGATTTTTTTCATCCTCTTCAGGCCGATTTTTTATATATTTTTTATAATTAGGGTTATTTTTATCGACCGATTTTATTGCTTTGTCATTGTTGTATTATCACCGAGATACCGATTTTTTTTCCTATCAAAGACAGATTTTACCTTATTTACGATAGATTTCCTCGTCTTTTTGGTATCGATTTCCAGGATATAATTTCCTCGTCTCTTCAGGAACCGATTTCCGTATCCATTTCGAAACCAATTTTGTCATCCTTGAGCCGATTTTCCTGTCGGCTTGGGGAATCGTTTCACATATTTTAGGATTCGGAATTCGAGATATGGGGTTCGGGGTTCATGATCTTGGGTTCGGGGTTCAAGAAATTGGGTTCGGGGTTCCGGATTCGGGACTCGGGAAATGAGGTTCGGGATTCAGGACTTGGGAAATTAGTTTTGTGGTTCGGGATTCGGGGTTCAAGACTCGGAAATTCGATACCACTCCAGGGGGTTGGTGTGGACCTGCCCCAAGCTACTTAAAGGTGCCATTACGGTGACAAATAACATCTGAACAGTTGCTCTTAAGTGCCTTTTTGGGGTGTCTCTGTCTCTTTCCGTCTGCCTGTCTGTCTTTCTCTATCTCTGTCTCTCTCTTACTTTCAGCAGTAAATGGCGTCTTATGAGCAACTATTTATCTCTCTCTCTCTCTCTCTCTCTCTCTCTCTCTCTCTCTCATTTTTTTCTCTCTATTTTTTTCTATATTTCATTCTCTTTCTTTCTTTTACTTATCTCTCTTTATCTCTCCTTTCTATTTTCTCTTGTCTAAATCAATTTCTCTCTCTCTCTCGTCTTGTATATCTCTTTCTCTCCCCTATTTACCTCTCAATCTCTCTCCTCCTTCGTCTCTCTTTCTCCATTTCTCTCTTCTTGTACGCCTCTTTGCCTCTCCTATTTGGCTGTCGCTTTCTTCCCTTCGTCTCTCCCTCCACCCCTCCCCTGCTCTCTTCTCCTCCTTCTCTCTTCCTCCGCCTCTCTCTTTCTCCTCCTTTATCTCCCCCTCCTCTCTTTTTCATCCTTACTCCTCCCCTCCACCCCCTCTCTCTTTGTCCTCCTTCCTCTCCCTCCCCTTTCTCACCCTCCTTCTCCCTCCCTCTTACTCTCTCTCTCTCTCTCTCTCTCTCTCTCTCTCTCTCTCTCTCTCTCTCTCTCTCTCTCTCACCCCGGGTACCAGAAAACCTCCCCAGGATCAATATGACTCACAGGGGTGGAGAGGAGAATTTTAGTGTAGGTAAAACTGAGAAATGTCTAGTGAATATTAATTGTTTGCATCTCTCTCTCTCTCTCTCTCTCTCTCTCTCTCTCTCTCTCTCTCTCTCCTTTCTCTCTGTTTTGTCTGTTTATCGATTTCCTTATATATAAGTATCTTAACTAAATTCTCTCTCTCTCTCTCTCTCTCTCTCTCTCTCTCTCTCTCTCTCTCTCTCTCTCCACACCACCCATGTCCACAGTATCCAGCCCTTCATTGAGACAGCCACTTGCTTCTATTAGGTGAATTTTTCCCTCGACGACTCTCAAAAAAAAAAACCTGACGGGCGAATATTAATTATTTGCCCTTCCTTCATTCCCCACCTTTCATTATCTCATTAGTAAGGTATCACATGGTCTTTAATTATTGTGTTTTATCTTAAGTCTTCCTCGGTATTTAATTTTTTTCTATTGTTTTGTGGCATTTTTTTATTCCTATCTCTCTCTTTAATCTGTTTGTCTTTCTTTTTGTCTTTATTCTTTCTTTTGTCTGTCTGTGTGTCTATTATTTTTAGTCTCTCGTCTTTTCTCTCTCTCTCTCTCTCTCTCTCTCTCTCTCTCTCTCTCTCTCTCTCTCTCTCTCCATACACACAACACAGCTCTTGTTCATCTCAATTTACAAGTCAAGAACATTAAGGCCTCATGTGTCTGTGTCTCCCCATGTGTCTCTCCCCATGTGTTTGTGTCCCCCCATGTGTCTGTGTCCCCCCCATGTGTCTGTCTCCCCATGTGTCTGTGTCCCCCATGTGTCTCCGTCTCCACTATGTGTCTGTGTTTGGCTCACGTCTCCGCCTCGCTCGTAGTGGCTGGTAATAGGGAGTCAGGTAGGGCGGTTAGGGAGGGAGAGGGAGGGAGGAGGGAGGCGGTAGGGAGGGGAAGGAGGAGGAGGAAACTATGGAAGGCTAAGGAAAAGGGAAAGGAGGAAGTGAGGGGTGGGAAAAGAGGGGATTGGGAGAGGAATGGCTAATGGGAGGAATGAAAGTGGGGAGGAAGAAGAAGAAGAGGTTGAGCTTTAGAGAAAAAAGAAGAGGGAAGAATGGAGGTGAAAGGTGGAATGGAAAGGATGAGAAGAATAAGAAGAGAGAGAGAGAGAGAGCTCAGCCAAACAAGAGCGACACACCACCCATTAAACTCCACTATTTTCACTAGGATTTACTGCACCAAATACTACCGTACCACAAAGTCTGGAATGTTTACACCCTGAAGCAGAACCAGGACCAGAGTTAATATAAAGAACGACTGTTATACCTTGATAAAAAAAAATAAAAAAAAGAAAGAAACGGCAATCATCCCTCACCTGCGGAAATATACATATGTTAGATCAGTGAGAATGGGTTTTTCAGCTGACAAGGACTAAAAAATACTCATAAATATGGTAAACACAAATGGAGGTATACGGTGATATATATAATACTGATATATTTTTATATTTATTTATTTATTTATTATATTTATGTAACGTATAACGAACGCATTATTATATTGGTGTTCGTAGAATAAAAAAAATATATACTATATTCTGTAACTTATATGAGGTTTGGGGGTGAAATATATATATAGCTAAATTGGCTTAAGTAGAATACATATATGAATTTACTATACTATATTTTGTTATATTTACGAGAAGTAGAGCTGATATATTAAAGACTCGGCTTATACAGGATATGTGACATGATTATATTCTTCTATAATCACGAAACCACATGGTAAAAATATACCTCGGGAATGACTTGCTATATCCAGAGTCTATTGAATGAGTATATTACATTCTATTGACCGAGTATATTATAGCCAGTATATCAACACCTAGAATATACTATAATCAGAGCTAAAAATGTTGAATAGAAAATTATCACATGGAAAATAAGGTTTTTAACATTGCTATTTGTTCATTTTTTTTACAGATAAGAAGCTCATTTGAGAGATAAAAGCCCAAGGAATTTTTACCAGCGTTGACCCGAAATAAATAGCTACCAAAAAAAAAGCCATTAACTACAGCCAATTATTTAAGGTAGTTCTGACACCATTTCAACAGGTATTACAAGAAAAAAAAAACACATTAACGAGATTAAAAGGTTAAAAAGCTAAGGAACTTTAATCACCCTGTTGACCTGAAAATAATCATACTAAATAACCAAAAAACTGACCAATGTTTTTACTCTACTTACACAGGTATACGAGATATGTATGTGTGTGTGTGTGTGTGTGTGTGTGTGTGTGTGTGTGTGTGTGTGTGTGTGTGTGTGTGTGTGTGTGTATGTGTGTGTGTGTGTGTGTGTGTGTGTGTGTGTGTGTGTGTGTGTGTGTGTGTGTGTGTGTGTGTGTATGTGTGTGTGTGTGTGTGTGTGTGTGTAAAGGTTAATCGTGTTGGGTTTTTCGCCTCAATGACACACACAATACGGTAATGATAGGTTACTGGTCTCCTGTTGTTATCAGACAGTTAAAAGCATTTAAGGAATAAATCATTTCGGGGGGGATGAGAGCCTTTGTCTGGGTAAGGTGCCACGCGGACCAAGGTTTACTGCATAGTTATGTGTATCACTCACATTTAAACGCACGCACACACACACACAGGTACACATACTTATATACTTATACACACACACACACACACATCAACACATACAGTACATAAACACATTCACATACCCATACACGCACCTCCCCACATACAGACATAACCAGACCGACACACACACACACACAGACACACACCTAACCTAACCTAACCTGTCCTATATGGCGGTAAAACAGTCTCGTTCTTTACCGAGTATGTAAGCTAAAAATATGGCTAAGTACATGTGGATATTTCCTTTCCTCTTATCTTATCACTCTCCTCTCTCTGTTTACCCTTACACTACAAACCGTTCCTATGATTCCTTTATCTCCATCATTCATCACAAAACAAAAGGAGGAGAGAAGAAAATGTAAATAATAATAAAAAGGAGACATATTACGAGAAATACAAATGTGATATTAGTTGCTTGTTGTCACTTGCCTCTCACTGTTCACACTTCTCTTGTACATCTTTCTCTTACTCTCCCCCTCTTATCCCGTTCCTTTTCTTTGTAGTTCCCTTGTTCCTTGTTCTAGCCCATACAACAGCAGAGGGAAGAGGAACGGCAACAGATGAAGTGGTCTTTATTTAGAGTCCATCAATATCCACGTGAAAAAAAAAGAACGTTCGAAAGTGTCCATAGAAAGTAAAGCGCTTTCTCTCTCTTGCAATATTTTCTTCACGAAATTTTGTGAGACCAAAAAAGAGAATGAAAGAATTAAAGAAAAAAGCAGAGAGAGAGAGAGAGAGAGAGAGAGAGAGAGAGAGAGAGAGAGAGAGAGAGAAAATGAGGTGCACTATTGTATTAAAGAAGGCGGGGAACACGTAGGTGGAGGACCATTAGTAAGGGATCATTATAGATTCCTAATGAGGGATCAAGGTGTGTGCACTGCGGGTCCTAAAGTTGCGTGTTTAATTAAGTTAATTACCTAATTAATATGCAGGTGGGAGCAGCCAAAAATTAATTAGTCTTAAGTCTTACCACGTAAAACCTTTGAGACTTAAGGCTATATTGTAAATGAGTTGGGTGATGGTGTCTCTTGAAAATTAATGTGGGTAAATTTATACACACACACACACACACACACACACACACACACACACACACACACACACACACGTATAACAGGCTACATGCTTCTGCTCACGCACACCGGCGTATACATAATCAATACAACCACACATATCAACACAGTTACTCATATACGCACGCAAACATACGTACATATACGCACGCTCAAGGAATCTAAATATAAAACACACACACACACACACACACATACTTACACACACACACACACACACACACACACACACACACACACACACACACACATACTTACACACGCACATTGATTAACTAAAACATAAACATAGAAGAGCAAATGGTGATTGCAATGACGTACAGAATGTTTAAATCTCCCGCCAAAAAAACACTATTGTCATGTAATTAACAGTCGTTATATATCTTAAAGGTATTACATATTGCTACCTCTGTAAATAACACAGGTAATCTTAGTACATGTGTAATAATAAACTAGGCAAGTAATTAGAGTTGGGATAGGTTGGGTTGTATATAAGAAATAATTAAGTTTGATAAAATTTCTCTCTGGTGGTTTGGATATAATGAGAGAAATGGATTAATTAATTGATAAAAATAATGAAGGCTTGGATGGTTGGAGGATCAAGGGAATACCGGGAAGGAGGGAGGAGAAAGAGAGGTGTGCTAGAGGTGAGAAGGAAACAACTCCAGGAAGCAGCAGTGTGCGTGAATGAGTGGATTGCATGGCGGCGTATGAGAAATAGCAATGTCAACAACAGTCAGAGGAAAAATAGATGAAAGCGTGTGAACTAGTAATTTATCTTCACTTAAAATTCTTTGCCGTAATTCACTCTAGGAAGAAAAACCTCGCATATTAAATTAAAATATTACTAATTATGATTTGCACATAAGAATAAAAATTACGGTATTATGAAATTTTAGTAGTGACCTTGTCCCCAGCTGGGTTGATGAACTGCTATATACTTCATGATATATAGCATGTAGTAATATAGCCGGTAATCTCTATATTTAGGTGGTAATATCTTTTAGAAAATGTACAGTTCCTGGCGTTAAATTGTTACTTTCATGACCGAGCGACCATTTTTTTTTGGGCCAGACAGAACTGAAAAAAAAAAACAATAATATTTCTCACATGAACTAGGCACTGCATACTTCATCTATTTCTCACATGAAGGAGACACAATATATACCTCGTAAAGATGGTTACAGAAATTCCTCTTGTACATTTTATAATAACGTTTTACAGTTTGTCGTAAGAGTAAAGCAAACTGTTGAATAAATATCATAAAAAAAGAACTTTCAGGAATTGTCTTTACTCACAACAACAACAACAATAAAACAACCACAACAACAACAACAATAAAACAACCACAACAACAATAAGAAAAAAAAGTTGTGTATGAAAAACATTCTTAAAATTATACGAAAAAAAGTCTTGGGGAAATAAGATAGAATTTCAACAATATAATTCTGATTAGAGATAAATTTAAAAGAAAATTGATGTAAAAAATAAACACACAAACACACACACACACTTCAGTCCATAAATACAACCAAACAAATAAAGTTAATATAATTGATAAAAAAACATGAACAATAACCTAAATAAAACTCTATAAACTCTCAACAAAATATCATTAACTAGTGATAGGTTATAAGAAAGCAAAAATAAAATACCCCCCCCCAAAAAAAAAAATTACTTTCCATACTTTTCGTAAAAACACACAAAAAAACTGGAACATCATAACTAAAAAACAAGATGAACTTTCCAACAAAATGTCAATAAAGTTTGGAAATACCGTAGGAGCAAATGTCATCAACAGTTGAAAAATACTGCATGAAAGGTGTAATTTATCGATATCGCCTACGTAAACACACACTCTCTCTCTCTCTCTCTCTCTCTCTCTCTCTCTCTCTCTCTCTCTCTCTCTCTCTCTCTCTCATTTTCTTTTCCCTTTTATACTATTTTCTTTCAATCTCCTCCAATGTCTTTATCTGTCATACTCTCTCTCTCTCTCTCTCTCTCTCTCTCTCTGCACTTATGTACTAAACGCTGTGTCATTAATCGAAGCTAAAAACATCTTACCGGGGAAAAGGGGGAAGTGCAGGGGAGATTAAGAGGCGAATTGGGGAGAGAAGGAGACGGGGAGAGTAGGAGACGGGGAGAGTAGGAGACGGGGAGAATAAGAGAGACAAGGGTGGATGTGTCCCATTTACCCATTCTTCATCCCTATTAAATACCTAACCTGAGGTGGGATTAGGTGAGGTTTGACTAATTTAGGTTAGGTTAAGTTATGTTAGATTAAGTTAGGTTAGGTTAGGGTATTTAATCAGGTGAAAGTGACTGGGGTGCCTAATCTTCATGTAATATGGATTTTTTCCAACTAAATCACACGATATGTTCAACAAATCAAACTAGAATATAAATAGTCACAAAAAAAACAACAACTACTATTCAAAGGCAAATACATGAATAGGGACATGAATTGATTTTCTATATTTCGACCACATGAAATTGGTACACATTGATAATACACTCGAATTAACTTTTCACCCTCTCACCACCGCGGCAAAACTAAAAATTTTCATCACAAAGTTCAAGGTAATATTTCACGAACTTTGTGTCAGTGTAGCACAACGACACTCAAGAATATATTTTTTTTAATACTGTGGTCAAATAAACTGTAGCAAGGGTGTATAACGTGTGTCAAATTGTATCTCTCGGTAGTGTTTCTTGGTATTATTTGTGTAAGTGTTATGTAATGATGATAAATACTTGGAAGGTAAAAATTCTCGGTAGTTATTGTAAAAACCCAGGTCTAAACATCACGAGGTATCAATCACTTTATGTTGGTTTCAAGTTTTATTCGATCTTTCAATTTTTTTTTTCACTTGATAATTTTGTCATCTGTCAAATTTTATTATGAAGTTCTTATATTTTTGGATTTTAAAATTATTACATATAAATTGATACTCTGATGGGACTAAGTTTGACAGTGAATTTCCATATATTAAAATATTATTATTTTACTCGTTATTTATTTCATCAAGTTGCCATGTAAAATATCCTTTGTAAGAGTCACTTTTAATTGATATTTTCATTCAATTAATTCTGGCCTCATATTATAGAACATCAAATTATATTCTTATCATCTACGAATTATTCTTTATATTTTTCAAGTTCTATATAACATCATTTTTACTGCTGGTAGTCGTGTCTTTATGTACGTTGAAGCCCCAAAATATATACCTTAGTGATATGCAAATTAGGGAATAATTTTACTAGCTGTGAATTACTCCTTGTGGCTCTCAGTCTCTGTGATTACATATTTCATACAATTTATGGCTGTAGTTTTATATACGTAAATTCACCTGCAGGTTTTTTTTTGTTCTCGCTAATATGACTTTTATTTCCAAATTCAGGTGTGTCGGTTGAAGATTGGTCTTTGATATGCAGACAATGGGAACAGCTGACAGGATAACAACACTCCCAACACCGTCAACCATTCCACACCATCCACCCCTCCCACCCCTATCCACACACCATCCACATCTAACACACCTACCATCCACCCCTCTCACCCCACACCATCCACCCTCTCACCCCAACTCACACAATCAATCCACCCCGACCCACCCCACCCCCACCTCACCCTCCTCGACCCACCCCCACCCCCTCCACCCCTACCCCATCCCACTCACGTCCCTCCCTCTGCTTCTCACTGTTGTAGCAAAACTTTACCAGAGCTCACCAGCAGGGACTTTGATCTACGTTATCCATTACTGTCCGTCCGTGTATTTTATCAGTAGCGTTCGTTACTGGACAAGATGTGAGGGGAGATACTGTCGAGTACTAGAGGTGGCAATGACGTACACTCACACTCTTTCTGACACATACATACATACATACATACATACATACATACATACATACATACAACAGGTGACACTATGACCTGTTTACCCATTATCCATGACCTACAGTGACCTCCATCTGTTCTTCACTAAAAGGTCACATGTTATATGGATAAGAGTGTACAAAGTGAAAGAAGATAAAGACAAACAGACAGAGAGACAGAGACAGACAGAGACAGACAGACAAACAGAAAGACAGACCAGACACAGACAAAACAGACAGACAGAAAACAGACAGACAGACATAGACATAAGAGATAAAAGAATAAATAAAAATAAATAACACGGAAACACGAAGTAATTGCCAATTTAACTTCTATATTTTATGGTATTTCTTCGTTTCTTGATTGGCTAAGATGCCGGAGGGAGTAAGGGATGTGGTGGAGGGTGTGGTGAGTGTGTGGAGGGTGTGGTGGGTGTGGTGGAGGGTACATGGAACAGAAAGAAAGGCGAGGAGGGGGTTAGGTTAGGTTAGGTTAGGTCAGAATAATAAGCCTAAACACCCTTACCTATTTGTCCCTATACCCTAATTTGCATAGAGGAAACAGGGTGACTGTATGGTATCTTATCTCCCTACAATGTTTTTAATCGTCTCTACCTCTTATGTGGAGTGGATCAAGGGGCTCAGAGACCTCTAAGTAAGTAAGAGAGAGAGAGAGAGAGAGAGAGAGCATTGTAGAACGTAAGAAGATGACACAAAATGACTCGTGCTAGAGAGGTGCAAGAGGCAGGGAAGAGATGAAAATATCTATGTATTAGCTTTACTCCCCTTCTACTTTTGTGTGGGATGGCATAAAGGGGAGAGAAACCTCAATGGAAGGGAGCAAATCATGGAAGAGGGTGACGATTTAACACAAGTGTGGAAATACAAAACGGAATGAACTAGGACAACCACATACATTTACATAATCGTACACATTTGGTCATATTCTCAAGTTGTACACGCCGTAAAGAAAGTTCAGAGGCAGTATTATACCTCTGGGTCGTTCTAATATTTTTAACGGGGAAGAGGGCTGGGGGGTAATCCGTGTGTGTGTGAGTGTGTGTGTGTGTGTGTGTGTGTCTGTGTGTGTGTGTGTGTGTGTGTGTGTGTGTGTGAGGTAGAGAGAGCACTATCTAACCGAGAACAACAAGATGGTCTAACTATATTGATGGATTTTAGAATATGTAACTCCCAAGGTCTACAGAGAGTTCCCCTGATCGACAACATAGATACGTCTCCCAGTACTAAAGAAAACCCAGACTAACCTAACCATTATAATCGGGGTCTGTTAGAACTGGAATCCAATGAAATTATGCCCCAATAGGATTCTTTTTAACCATTCACCCATGAAAAAAAAAATGCCGAAGTTATCTTGAGAGAAAGTGGTTACGTCAGCAGGATGAGGATGGGGAAACTTTTGTTGGTGGAATGTAAACGGTGATGCTGAGGGTATGAGATGACCTTACTTGACCTTCTACCAGGATTCTACGAGCCCTTAACCCAAACATAAAGAAATTCTCCAAAGTTATAAGGTTATAGATTCGTAAAGGTTCGTAGGTGAAAGTTTTCCTTGTATATGGTGACGTAAGAAAGTATTAAACCGGCTAATTTGTTGCTGAAGTACAAAATAATATCAAAATTAAGCAGAGACACAAATTTACCTAGATGAGCTCTCTTGACATCAATTAGTAAACAAAATGACGCTATTATTTCTAGAGGTAAGAACGAACGTGATATATTTAACACCCACTAACGACACAAAACAACACAAACCTCAAACAAATGTGAGCGAAAGTGCACTGAGTCTCTACCAAACCTGTTGATGAGTTCGTCTTGCCTAGATACCTAAAGGAAATACGATATAGGGAAGTTGGTGAAGCCGAGGTGAAGGAAATAACGCTATCAGCAAGGATGGGAGTTCTGCCGTGGGATATACCAGAGATGACGCCTCGTGTCTCAGACGAAAATCGCGTGATTCACTGTGACGGTGATCTTGTTTATTTACGACAGCTTCCATGAATGGTGATGTGATTGAGTTGACGGTGGCGGGCGCGGAAATGGTGGGGATTTGTTTGAACCTAAGCGCAGGAATTGAGGGAAATTTGTGATGGAAATGGAAAGTGTGAGAGATTTTCAGGATAATAGATACTTACTATAGGATTGAATATTTGTTGATACAAGTTGTCCTACGGGATAAAGCAGGTAGACTTGTGTATCTTTAGATGGAAATTCGATGGACAGTTGAGAAACGCGGAGGGACTCGGGATGACAAAAAAAAAAAATCCTCGACTGTTTGGTTTTAACTTATACAGAGGAAAATAGGATAGCTAAAATATCCACATATACACAACCCATACATACATACATACATACATACAGTTTCTTCTTTGTTATTTAATCTCAGAATTATACTTACACCTCCCCCCACACACACACACTCTCTCTCTCTCTCCTTAGTACATAAATAAATATTTAATCTCTGGATACTAAATATAACACACCTGTACCTCCACCCTCTACACCTGCCCAGTCACACCATAAGATATTAATGGAGCACCTGATGATGAGGAACCCCCGGTGAGGAACACACTGTTGTCAGACCAATAATGATCATCTGCCAGGTGAAGGCCATTAATCACGACGCCACTTTACCTGGACGTCATTACCGACTATATTAAACACCTGCTGTCAGTCACCACCCACAATGGCGTCCCATTATCTTGACACGCCCTTAATTTAACCAGGTCAAGAGTCTACCTTGTGTTATCGTCGCAGGTCATAGTGGTTAATTCATGGCTTTCTCTAAGTCTTATATAAGGCTATTGAGGATAATGTTGTCCTTCTTTCAGGGTGTCAGAGGTTAAATCCCGCTTGGTGCATGTTAGGGTTTGGAGACTAACACTGATAATGAAACAGTTTATTTAGAGATGAATCAGTCAGTCAAGTCAGTCAATTTCAGCGGAGTAGTTAGTCCGTCATCCATACAGTCAGTTAGTTTCTTAGCCAGTCAATCAGTTAGCCATGCAACCAGTCAGTCAGATAATCATGCACCTACTCAGTCAGCCGGTTAGTGTCAGTAAGTCAGTGCATCAGCCTCGGCATCTTTAGAGCTAACGACGACGCTAAGAAGAATCTCCTCAAGCGCACACACTTGAATAGAAAGTGTCATTATCTTGAAAGAAGAGAGATAAAAATACTCTCTCTCTCTCTCTCTCTCTCTCTCTCTCTCTCTCCAGTGTAAGTCAGCAAGTGTCGCCATCTAGTGCAAAATGCTATGAAGGGTCTACATCGCTAAAAAATATCGCCAATTAGTCGCCAATTAATTTGAAGTCCTATGACGTCTTTAATTTATGTATCGCCAAGGGTTACTGTATACGTGTGTGTATATACAGTATATATGTGTATGTGTTAAATTTTCATTATTAAATTTTCTTAAATAAATAAACTATAACATATTATTATAATTTAGCTTTTGGTTTAAGGTCTGCCCAAACCTGAGGTAAATTTTCCAGATTGGTTAAAGAAAAAAAACCTTTTTAAGGTAATTTTGTTGCGTGGATTTTCCGATAAGTTATTAGAGTTCCCCATCGAAAACAGCTTTTGGGAACGAGTCTCTCATTTTGATAAGTTACCCCTTATGGTTATATGTGTGTAGTTATGGGCTTGGGGGAATGTTTTTTTTTTCTTTTTAGTTAAATGCTCAAGAGACAGACGACCCAGGATTCTATCGTAGTTTGTTAAGATGTTTTTAATAACTTCCAACTTCATATCGAACTTTTTGATACTGTCACTATGTGGGAATTACTGTCCCATGTACAGTCTCGTTGAAGATTCTTCGAAGTAACCAATCACCGATAACCTTTTACAGTCATTCATAATTTTTACTACGTACTATAGTAAACAAACGGCCTTGAGTTGCCAGCTGTCTCGAGCAGTGTTTGAAGAATCTTAAACGAGACTGTACCTGTGACCAATTTGTAATGGTAATGTTGAATAGATATTTTTTCAGCTTTTATACATATACGTATTGCGGAAGTTTTTATTCAAGGGACGTATCCCCTAATGTATAATATCTATCGATGGATAATTACGATATGGTTTCCGAAGACGTAACTAGTATGATGTGTTTGTAATAAAAAATAACGTTGTGTGTATTAGAAACTTTATTCCGCTTATAATGCCGATAAATTAAAGTTATAATTACTATGTTGGAGGACGTAACGTGTTAATGAAGATGGATTATTACGTAAATTTACATCACGTTCTGAATATGTGTATATCTGTTAAAGACATCAGGTATTTCTGGCCGTCACTCACACTACTCTCGGACACTTGGCTTAACTCCGACTTTTATCTTCAGGACGGATAATCTGCCAAGTGTGACTAGGCTAGGCAGCTTTAACACAATAACTCTCGTCATTCTCCCGTGTCTGTTGTCTTTCTCAGCCTAAGTTTTAAATCATTACCAGTTACGTTTACTCATTGTTCTAGTAGTAGTCGTAGTAGTAGTAGTAATAGTAGTATCATCATTATAGTTACTATATAGAAGTCTTGCATGAAATAGAAGCAATGTAAACCCCCTTAAGATAATGGTTAGGGGTCGTGTCCACAGCCACCAACCAAGATTCATCGTTATCCATCACTGCCTGAGCTACTGCGGCCACGATAAGCTTGGACAGACAAAGGCATACAGACAATCATACACTATTTACATATCCCACGTAGGGGGCGACGGGGAATAACAGCAAGATCAGCAGCAGTTATGTTCGCTCACTAAGAGGAGGAAAGAGACGATTTTCATTCTTTCCTGTGAGAGCTACTCAGCTTTACAGGACGCCAGGGGGAGGTCCGTCCCCGCTACACCTCATTACACACACACAATCACCATCTGAGAGTGGCCGGGTGGTGCCTCACACGACGCCTGAGAGTAATAACTTCTGTTCACGATCTGGATTTTCAAGGATTTGTATGTTAAGTCTTTTTTTTTCTAACTGCAGATGTGAGAGGATTGTAAAGAAAAAATAACTGCTTCATTTTGACTGTGATATAAAGATGGCGACCAGCGATGGGGTCAAAGTTGCATGAAGACTGTACTACATAAAGGTGAATTAATTTTATTTACAAACCTATGAAAAACCCAAGAAGAATTTAGATTGTCAGGGCTTCATATATTACACCCCACCCCCCCTCATCCCCTGGAGCTGTGAAACCGTTATCTAACAGGATAATATAAGCTACAATACAAATATAACTTATGCTAAAGTATCATCAAAATTACCCTAAGAATAAACAGTAATAAGATCTTGTATCCCCGGCAGAGAGGGACAACAAACATGAGCAAGAGCTTGTTAATGAGTGTGTTAAGACGTAGATGAAAAAAACAGAATCTTTACTGCTGAAAATACCCCACCAGCTGAGCACCGGGACGAATAAACAGCCAAAAATGATTACTGAACGCACCTCTGAGAATGGGAAGTGTGTGATGGAGGTGGTGGCCTGCGAGGGAAGGTTGGACGTCCCGAGTTAATTAATCCTACCCGTGAGTCAGGTGCCAGAAATTGGTGATATAGCTCCGGGCTTTGTGTAGGTGTGGTGTGTGAGTGCCTGGCTCAGTACTGCCTCTCACCTATGACGTATATCAAAGGTCAGTTTCAGATGACTCTCAGCAAATACATGTTCTGTGTTTTTATGGTTCCAGGTGTTTAAACTCATTATCAACAAATACCTGGTAAATATATCCCTTCCTAACTATGATATACAACAACGCATAATTGTTCTCAACACATAACAAATATTGTCCTTCCTTAATACGAGTTATGAGGTCACTTAACTATTGTCATCATTTACCTTACAAAAATATGCCTTCCCAAATATGACTTTCATCGGGATAACTATTGTCAACGCGCACACACACACACACACACACACACACCCTCCTTACTATAACTTACAACAGCCCAAACTTGTGTAAACAGACGTTGTGACAAGTAATCTCCTCTCACTTATGGCATACAGCAGTTCAGATACAAAGTCAACACGCACACTCAACAAGCAACATGCCCTCGTAACTATGACTTACACCGACTTAAATCTAACGTTGACAGAAACTTAACAAACATGTGGTCGAAGGCTATAACACAGTAATGAGTTTATTATATATTTTATTCAATATCTGTAAACAAAGTGATGAAAATAAACACGAATATAATGGGTATTTTTTCTCGTTTCTACAACACTGAAATATTTAGAATTCCAGGTTATATTGAGTTGTAATCTGTTGTATTATTAGTGGTAAGAAGATAAGATATATTCACAACTACTGAAACACGTCAAATAAAAACCTAACAGAACTATGAATAAATAATTAAATTTATCTCAATTCTGTAACACGAAAAGCTATGATCAAACAGTACCACCAAGACACAACATTACTTCTCCTCTATAAACCAAGTAACTAAAACAACAACGGATAACAAATTATTTTATCCATTTTATAACTCAATACAACTTTAAAAGACATAATTCTCCTACCATCTTTATAACAACAAAAAAGCCATAACCCACAAAAACAACAAACTCCAACCTATTGTGTGATTGGCTACAACGCAATATTTGGGTGGAAATCGAAAGAGGGGGATCCGCTCCAACGAGAGACTAATACGTGTTACAAAAATTCGTGTTCCTACAAAAAAAAAAAGATATATGTATTCTTCCCCGCTGACACCGTAACATTGACGGGGTGAAACAAAAATCGATAGACGTGTGAAGAGCTGAACAGGGTGATGGTGGGAGGAGGAAGAGGGGGAGGAGGAAGAGGGGGAGGTGGGAGGAGGAGGTGGGAAGAGAAGAGGAGGAGGTGGGAGGAGAAGGAAGAGGTGTGAAAAGAGAAAGAGAGAGAGAGAGAGAGAGAGAGAGAGAGAGAGAGAGAGAGATTCCTGGGACAGTATTTGAATGTGTGTACGAGAGAGAGAGAGAGAGCACTATCAGCCTAGCAGGGGGGGTCGTGGAGCGCCTCCGTAAGCGTCTCTCTAATAGCCAATTTCCCGGACGCTGGGATGAGTCCCCGTGTAATTGGTGGATGCAGCTGGTACACCCTTCACTACACCCGCTGATACCCTCCTTCACTTTCACCTTCTGTGTATTCAGGGCCCTTCTGGCTCTCTCTTCTAACCTGTAGGCTGTGTATTTAATTCTCGCTTTCTTACAGTACTTAGCTCTACATTGGTTGTGAACTGGCGCTAGCGTTTATCAGCTGAGAGTTAAGCTTGATAAACTCAGTTTAAAGTTCAACTATGTATTTAGCTACTACATCATAAGGATAATATGTTTATTAATATAACAGTCATTTCAGGGTTCGTTTTGAGTCAGCAGTTGGCCAAGTGCTTTGTGTGTTCGGCGGTGTTCATTTTGTTTATTTAGAATTCCTGAGAAAATCCGTCCCAGGTCCTGGTCGTGCTGAAAAGGAGGGAGCGCTGGTAGAGGGATATTCTGACCAGATACCAGCTGTTGGGTTCTGTGGTCCTGTGTAGTGGGCTTTCAAATTCAGCTGTCCTCTAAGTGGAGACAGATGTATCAGGTCCACTTCCGTAGTCTGGTCTAACTCTAGTGCCCACACGTCGCGTCTGTGCAGTAGCGTCACCTGGAGAGAATTACCCGTCGCTGACCAGCTATTAATATGAGTTCTGATCCGGAAAGGCGCAATCACAGGTGCGAACATTAGGGCAGTCAACCTTTCTGCCAGGAGCAAGCAGAGGCCTCCTGTGTGCGTAGTGCCCAGATACACAGTACACGATTTGGGGAATTATTACGGTAACCCTGGGAGTCAGGCTTTCTTGAACAAGAGTTGTGTGAAGATGTTTTCTGTCACGACACTCGGGAGTCACACACGAGGAAGGAAGACAAAAAGTTACACACAGGAAGGATTGTTGGTACTATTTTATACCCTTGGTGAAGTTGTCCCAGCAGTTCCTCCGGTGATTGGAAATATGGAATAGAACTACAGTATAGGTGAGAAGTACCAAGTCATATAGATATTTTTTTCTTTAGGAATGTGTGTGACTCAGCCTGCGAGGATAGGTGTGAAAAAGGTCTCTTCTTAGCGGGGTCTGGAGTGGCAAGTTGATGGTAGATGGTTGAAGCGTTGTTAACTGGATATAAACAAGCAAACCATGGCAGGCGGGTGGGCTGGACCTGCTCCGGCCATGAACACTTCAATATCTTTATGTGCTTCAGCTTTATTTCTTCACATTTTACATTGCCTCGCCCACGTGTTGATCTCCCCAAATTCACAATCAACATGAGAGAGAGAGCACTGATGCGAACTATGGAACCGCTGAAAATATATGACCTCTGCAAACAGGGATTCCTCCTCGATTTGATCCAACACTCTCACTCCTTCTGTGTATCCGAAAATGTTAATGACCTTGTATATATATTCCGGACTAAATCTACCTGTGTATCCAAGGCTCTCATTCTCCTTTACCATCTTCTGTGTACCCAAGCTTCTCACTTCTCTCGCTTCAACCATATTCTGTATACCCAAAGGCTCTCACGGTGACTCTCTCTCACTCCCACCTGTGTATACAAGGTCCTCACTTTCCTCCCCTCATTCTTCCACCTGTTTATACAAGGGTGTCAGTAACCTTGTGGAATTACACTCTTACATCCTCTCCTCCTCCTCTTGGTCGCATAAACTGAATACACCTCTTAGACTTCTTCCTTCAGTTTTATCAAGTCAAATAGTCATCTTATTCACCATTTTCTGTGAGGTTTAGTCTTCCTTGTGTTTTTTTATTCTAACAGAGGATACACTCTTTTACACTTCCTCTCTCTGCTGGTGTATTGAAGAACACACACGCACTCCCACACACACCGACTTTTCCATTCATTATGTTTCACTCCTTAGACACGACCCTTTCAAACTTTTCTGAGTACAGTGTCATCGCTCTCAGGAGAATTGCTTATCGTACTCAGGGTAATTGTCAATGCTACTCAACTTGTTAAAGTGTCTTACTCGCGGAGCTAATTCATTGTACTCACAGGATTAACATCGTATTCAAGGGATTAAGATCTTTACGATACAGCAACACGCCGGATTAATCGTTCCAAATCTGACATGACAAGAAAACTCAGATTTTTATTTTTTTTAATCTGACTGATCCTTATACATGATTTATCTAACGCTGTTCTTATTTGG
>NW_024727857.1:392500-422500 GCF_018991925.1 Homarus americanus | reverse complement strand
TTATCTGACTTAACTTATTCTTACCTAAATTAACATAACGTAACCAAAATTGGTGTTACTTAACCAATTTTTAACCTAATCTAACTTAACAAATCAATCCCTAACCTAACCCGTCCCACATCAGTGCTAACATAACCTAATTTACTTTTACCTAACTGATTCTAGCTTATCTTTGACAGAGTCTAACCTAACCTAATCTAATCTAACCTAACCTAACCTAACCTAACCTAACCTAACCTAATCCTAACCTAACCTAACCTAACTCAACCCAAGCCTCACTTTCAATGTGAACACCTGGGTCCTGTTTTCCGAGTTCGCCTCCTGGCTGAGACAACAAGTACTAATGCACGCACACACACACACACACACACACACACACACACACACACACGAAAGAATAAATTATCATTATTATCAATACTACGAGCACAACTACCACCACTGCCATACATCTTCTTCTACTACTAACCAGCGTAGTTTCTCGCTTCTAATTAAGAGTTTAATCTTCGTGTGTGTCAGTCATCCGAGAAGCAATATCCACCCGGTCTAATTGGCAGTTAAAAACATTCGAGATCATGCAAAAGCGCGGTAAGTTATCAGTTAATAAGCCCGATATTCCTGGAAGCAGTTGATATACGACTGTGGTGCAGGAAGGGTGGTGGTGGTGGTGGCTGCAACGGTGGTAGTGGTGGTAGTAGTGTTAGTAGTAGTGATAGTGTTAGTAGTAGTGATAATGGAAGTAGTGGTGGTAGTAGTGGTAGTAGTGGTGGTAGTGGTAGTAGTGTTAGTGGTAGTGGTAGTATAGTGGTAGTAGTGGTGGTAGTGGTGGTAGTAGTGTAGTAGTGATAGTGGTAGTAGTGGTGGTAGTGGTAGTAGTGTTAGTAGTAGTGGTAGTAGTAGTGATAGTGGTAGTAGTGGTGGTAGTGTTTGTATAGTAGTGGCAAAGGTTGTAGTGGGGTGAGAGTCCCCTACATTCCTCTCCCCCCATGCTTCACTATCCCCCTCCATCCTTCACCCCTCCCCCATGCTTCACTATCCTCCATCCTTCACCCCTCCCCCATGCTCTACCCCTCCTCCCCCATGCTTCACTATCCCCCCATCCTTCACCCTCCCCCATGCTTCAGCCTCTGCCTACCTGCTAGATATTTAATCTGACTTAACACTGATTCATGGATCACTAACCAGAAAGTCGACACTGATACAACACTGGCTGACTCAACACTGACTCACCTCTGACTCACCAAGCTTAATATCCACTTACTAATGAGTAAATTATTATTCCTTCTCCAAAATAATAATAATAATAATAAACTAAAACCAATACACAAGCCAATTACAGAGATCATCTTAAGCCACCACTGGGACCATACACTCAGAAGGTCATAGGTCATACGAGGTCCCACACAGGTACAAGAATTAATTACAGGTGTAGTACCAAAAGGACAGGTGATAGCAAAAAACTTATCCTCCCTCTCTTACCAACATATATACATACACATGAATCAAATACATACATACAACTCTCACGCATACGCATTGTTATCCCTCAATGCATGTGTAGGTACAGTGCGTAAGATGAACATCCGTCTTAGTCCAAGTCTTCACCCTCACGTAGCCGTCTCTCTGAAGGGTGAAATATTACCCAAATTTATGGTCCGTCAGATTGCGTGGGAGGACGGCCCCGTACGCAAGACCCAGGTATAAAATTTTACTGCTTCAACCTCTTATATTTATCGCCCGCAGGAATGGTAAAGCGGTCTCTTTTGCTTGTCTGTTTATGTTGTGTGTGTGTGTGTGTGTGTGTGTGTGTGTGTGTGTGTGTGTGTGTGTAAAAGCCATTCCTGATCGATTAACCTACCAATTGACAGATCAACTTAACTGACAGATTGACTGAATGATCGACGGACTGACTGACACACTGACTGATTCACTGAGAGAAATTTCTAACCAGCTCTCAGTAATATAGCTTATAACTATAATTATCACCATAACACTACTTTTATCGAGCGTTCAATCACATGCTTTTTAGGTAGTGTTTAATTACCCTATTTCATGCCCTTCCTGACTTGACTGATGGATATCTTTTCCTCGCACGTAAATGATATTTATACATATATATTTATCTCATACACGACTAATAATCAATACTTGATCACCTTTGTGTATTATACAATTTACATCCACTGTGAACTGTACCATTTATTTTGACCATATTTGTATTTTTGATATTGTATTTTCATTCATTTTTTTTTTATAAATTTTTCTGGTGCTCCGAATTAAACGTTTTCTTTCAACTTATTCGTCGTGTTTATTATGTGTGTTTTATTTAGTGTTTTATTTTTCTACAAAAGGAAGACTTTTATATCCCCCCCTTGTTTGTTTTATTCTGATATATCCGTTTTGTTAATTGTTTGTTTGTTTGTTTTTAATTAAAGTAAACATTTCATCTTTCCCGTCGCTGAATTATTTGGGTTTGGTATTATCCTCGCGTTCAGGGGTGGGAGTATATATATAGAAGAAGACTCGCTCTGTCTGTCTGTCTGTCTGTCTGTTTGTCTGTCTGTCTGTCTGTCCATTCTTCCGCGACATCAAGAGACAGGATAGAGAATTCCGAGATCAGGATGGACATTAGACAACAACTGTAGGGTATCTCAGAGGCAGGATGGAGGGATAAGAGAAGAGAATGGCCATGAACTACAGGATATTGCACAGGATATACTCACCAACAGGATGGAATATATGAAGACGAGGATTCACAAATACCCCAGGATATATCACTAAAATCAGGATACATGAATCAGAGAACCGGATAGAAAAAACACAGAAGGATAATTCACAAGATGTTATAGGCAGGATACTTCACAGGATAATTCACAAGATATATTAGAGGCAGGATACTTCACAGGATAATTCACAAGATATATTAGAGGCAGGATACTTCACAGGATAATTCACAGGATATGTTATAGGCAGGATACTTCACAGGATAATTCACAGGATATGATATAGGCAGGATAGAGGAATCAAGGCAGGATAGAGGAGTCAGAGGTAAGGATACAACGAGATACCGTTTCCTGAGTCACACATGACCCTAGTGTGTGTGTGTGTGTGTGTATTGGAGATTAGATAATTTGATATAATTCGTGTGGATGATGAAACCAATGAGTCGATTATTGTAGTGTGACGGGTGGCGTGTAGTGTGACGGGTGGCGTGTAGTGTGGCGGGTGGCGTGTAGTGTTGCGTGTAATGTGACGGGTGGGGTGTAGCGTGACGGGTGGCGTGTAGTGTGACGGGTGGCGTGTAGTGTGATGACTGGCTCACACTAACACATACGTTCCCATGTCCCGGATAGCCACACTCATACATACATACATACCATACATACATACATACCATACATACATACATACATACCATACATACATACATACATACATACATACATTATTACGCACATATAACATAACACATACACATAAACCTACCACACACACACACACACACACACACACACACACACACACACACACACACACACACACACACACACACACACACACACAATGGTGGGCTGCCGTGGTTGATGGTATTACCGCAGGACGACACGACTCTGCAAGACACTGGTTCGAGTCTCCCCAAAGGAACACGTGACTGACATACGAATAAGATAGCCATTTCCTATTTCTTTTCCATGAGAGAGAGAGAGAGAGATCACAAGGATAATGTACTGTACTTGCAGGCAGGCAGCTCCCGGCAATGCACTACCTCTGTATTCAACACACAGTGGGTAAGGCCGCCCGACCCCTCACTCTAATCGATGGCGGGCGTAAATTTGTCCCTGGGTAAACGTACCTTTGTTATCATATTCCCCGAGTCTGTCTTTCTCTTCTCTCTCTCTTTAAACACTTTCTTTGTTTTCTTTTATTGCGCTCTCTTTTTTTTCTCTCTCTCTGTCTGTCTTATATTTCTTTCTTTTTGTCTATCTCTCTTTTTCTCCCCTTCTCTATTTCCCATTTTAATCTCTCTCTCTCTCTCTCTCTCTCTCTCTCTCTCTCTCTCTCTCTCTCTCTCTCTCTCTTTTTTTCTCCCTTTCTCTCCCTCCCTTCTTATTTATATTCTTTTCCTTTCCTCTTCTATATCTCATTAACACCCTATTGGTATGGGATAGGCCTCTCGTGTCTCCCTCTACTATCACTCTTATCTCTCTCTCCATCTTCGCCTTTCTCAACTTCTTCTTTTACTTCACAATATCAGCCACTTTTATGCCCACTTATTTCTTCGTCTATCTCCTTCTCTTTCATTCTGACATTATTTATCTTTCCGTATAAGTCACATATTATTCTCACCAGGATTTAATGAAAGCCTTGAGGAGATTTATACCATTTTTTTTTTTGATGGTGCGTTGTATACTTGAAGTTATGGATACGTGAAGTAGTGTATAAGTAGTGTATAAGCGACTGTTGTATTCTTGAAGTAGAGTATACGTGAATGTAGTTTATACAGGGATTTGTGATTCTATTGTATACACGACGTATTGACTATACTCGACGCAGTGTATAAGTGACTGTAATATATGTCTGACGCAGTATAGTAGTGATCAAAGTCAATAGCTTCACTTACTGACGTATTTCGGGTTTTGGTGTGTAATTGGACGTATCACTTTAATGAACGCAATATACTGGAGATATTTTACGTTAGTAGTATCATATCACAGACACAGACACACACACACAACGACGTGCGGCTTCTTGGCAACCAGTGGACCCCCCCCTCCCCCCGGCCTTCTCCGCCTCCACTACTACTACTACCACCGTCAACACACTCACCACTTTTACTACCACGACAACAACTACCACTATTACTACTACTACCACCACCATTACCACTATCGTTTCTACTACCACATCACCACACCATTACCACCACCACTACGTTCTTATATTGATTCATCACACAGAAGTACACTACAATCAACGCTTCATCACCACACTATCAATACCACCACCACCACATACATCACCTCGTATATGGATCAGTGAATAAGTGAACCAGGAAGTTAAAGTGAGAATTATAGGTACCAACATAAACTCAGGTATAAAGTACAGGTAAATGTGAAAGCAGTAAACATAGGTAAGTCGGGATTTCAGGTATGATCAGCTTTTGGTCGATTACAGGTTTATGTTGATTTAGGCATTAATTAAAGGTATTGTCGAGATTTGGGTATAAAGTAAGGTATAGATTTAAGCATTATATACAGGAATTAAATTATATATGTATTTAGTTTCGTATTTAGTATAAAGTATGATTATAAATTGATGTATTAATTACAGATACACTCAGGTTTAGATAGATATTACAAGCACATATTTATACCCAGCGTCCATGTACAGTACAGTAATTCACTTAAGGGGTTCACTCAGGTTAACTCTTGAGTACAGGTTAATAAGAACTATATTCATTACAGTACTGACTCGTCCCCACCACCACCACTACCCCCATCCCCAACACTACCCCCATCCCCACCACCACCACCACCCCATCCCCAACACTACCCCCATCCCACAACCACTACCCCCATCCCCAACACTACCCATCCCATCACCACCACTACCCCCATCCCCAACACTACCCCCATCCCCATCACCATCACTACCCCCACCCTCCTCACAACCCATACCACCACCAACACCACAACCACCAACCCACCACCATCACCACTACCCCCGCCCCCATAATCAATACTACTAAGACCACTACCACAACCCACACCACCAAAATAACCACCACTGCCACCTCAACCACATCATTCACTCCCGACAAAGCCATGGCCCAGGTCCACGAGGGTGTAGGGCCGACACGCCACCACCACACCACCAAGCTGCTCCTCAAAGTAACAGTAATTCATATTTCATTGAGGTGGCATGTATTAAGTCGCACTTCACCACACGGCTCTACTGTGGTGAATCGAACCTTTCTTTACCCTGTTTTATGTGTGTGTGTGTGTGTGTGTGTGTGTGTGTGTGTGTGTGTGTGTGTAGAGGGAGAGTGAATGTAGATGAAGAAAAAAAGTGCAAAGGGGGAACTGAGAGACGAAATGAAGTTAACAAATACGCAGATAGAATAAGGTAGAATGTGTATGTATGTGTACGTGTATTTGTGTTCACTTATATAGAGTAAAATAACTCACTCGGTGTATGAAGACTTGGTTTTATGCAGTGAATTGTCTGCGTCTCTTTGCCATATGGTAGGGAGTGTTCTTGGTACCCCTCTTCTCCCCCAGGACACCATGATACAGGAGGTGACAGTGATATAATTCCTGTGGTGTGTCACGTAACTCCCAGCCGCCACCACTACCACCACTACTACCACCACTACTTCCACTATTACCACCACCACTTCCACTACTACCACCACTATTACCACCCCTACTACCACCACTACTTCCACTATTACCACCACCACTTCCACTACTACCACCACAACTACCACCACTATTACCACCACTACTACCACCACTACTTCCACTATTACCACCACCACTTACACTACTACCACCACTATTACCACCACTACTACCACCACTACTTCCACTACTACCACCACAACTACTCCCACAACAACTACCACCACCTTTACCACAACACCGTTCTCAACTAACAAGACCACCACTGCCACTTTAAGTCTCCCCGCAGCCTCTACCACAACAGTCAGTCACCACAATAACTCCCTTACCACTTTAAGTACCCCTCTTAGTCCCTACCACCACCACTACCTAACCACCCACCACCACCACCACTATTTAACCCCCAGCCACCCCCATAACTCCTCTACCACCCACCACCACAGAACATGAACTGAAAATCTTATTACCTAACCCGGTACATTGTCGGCGTCTAGAAATTGCCTCACTGTAATATATGACGAAAGTGGTGGCGCTGAGGGTGAGTAAACTACTTTGGTCTACTTTGGAGTTTATGAATTTTGTCTCTGAAGGAAATGACTTAAGAGTTATATGGTAATTTTTGTCAACTATTGAAACTTTTTACTACTACTACTACTACTACTACTACTACTACTACTACTACTACTACTACTACTACTAATAATAATAATAATAATAATAATAATAATAATAATAATAATAATAATAATAATAAACAAAAGAAAAAATTATCCTTGTCGATTATTACTGGGAATTCAAGCAATCTCTTTTTTTTCTATTATCACTAATCGAAATGCTCATAATCCAATTAAAATTAGATTAATTAATTACATGACAAAAGTAATCACATATAATCACATTACACCCCGATAGTTGAAGTATCTCAAAATAACAACATACCTTCACACATTTATTTAATCACCAGGAGGAAATAATTCTCCTTCGGGTTGACTTCAATTTGTTGTTATTATTTCGTGTAATATATTCTCGCCAGGTGAGGGCCCAGGTGAGACGTAACAGGTAACTAAATATAGGAAAGGGGGGGAAACATTTTTCTTTCTGGGGGAGGGAGGGAGGGAGGGAGGGGGGAGAATGATAAATGAATATAGGAACGTTTGAGAAGTCGAGGTTAAATCTGTTATGACCTCTTGAGTGAGATGTTAACCCCTTAAGTACGATGACAACCTCACTGAGTAATAAGATCTCTTTTTAATCCCTTGAGTACGATGATTTAACCCCTTGAATACAATGGCCTAGTTACTTCATTATGATGTCTTAACCCATTCAGTACGATGACTTTTTCCCTTAAGTGAGATTTTATTGTGCTTAAGGGCTTAAGTCATCATACTCACGGGGTTAATTCATTGTACTTACGGGGTTAACTCATCGTACTAAAGGCATTAAGTCATCGTACTCAAAGGGTCAAGTCATTGTACTTAAAGGGTTAATTCATCATATTCAAGGGGTTAAGTAATCGTATTAAAGGCGTCAAAACTTAACATGAACGTTTTTCTGGTTACACGGATAATGCCCCGTTAGAATACAAGTAATGTTCCCCATAAACGTCACTGGCATTAAGATTGCAGCTGAAGGATAATTCTTAATAACGTTCCTAAAGTTGACGGTAGAACCAAGAACGTTTGTGGGTTAAAGGGTTAAAGGAATGATTCACGAACGTTTGTGGGATAAAGGAATGAACCAAGAACGTTTGTGGGTTAAAGGAATGACCCAATAACGTTTGTGGGATAAAGGAATGAACCAAGAACGTTTGTACGGTAAGGGATGGAACCAAGAACGTTTATTAGACAAAGGATGGAACCGATAACCAGGTATAAGAACCCTGCTGGGAACCGATGATGAAAACTATTTGTTAGTTGACTATTATATATAAATATACTGCATATATATTTTGCATGTGTTGTGGACGGTGGTCATATAGGATGGGGGGGTGGAAAAGATCACAGGTTCTTAAACGTTTGTCCGAGCACAGGTAAATGGAGGATAAACACAGGTAATCATAGTTAAACAACACAGATTAAGGCAGGTAATCACACCCAAACAATACCTGGAAACAACGTATGGAGACAGTTAATCACAGTTATAACAACACAGGAGGTAAACACAGCTAACGATCACACAGAAGCAAACACAGCTAACGATCACACAAGAAGTAAACATAGATAACGAACACAAAGAAAACAAAGCTAACGAACACACAAAAGTAAAAACACAGCTAACGAACAAACAGGGTTAATAACACCTCCGAAACAAAACAAGTTAAGGAAGAAAATGACTCCATCAACACAATCACAGCTAAAACAATACAATCATGTCCGTACAATACTTTCTGGCACAATGGCTGAATTTCAATGCTTTTACATACTATAGGTTTGCCATATCTATAAGAGGATACCTATTAAATTCTCACTTTCTTAGGTCAAAGGTCAAATAATAATTCCAATGTGGTGTCATAAAGTCTCCTAGATTTCCATTCGTTATAAAAAATACATATCAATTTCTCATTAAATTTCATCTACTTATATTTTTTAGTCCTACTGTATCGCATGTATTAAAAACTGTATTATATGATTTTTTTTTCGTATTACAATTCCTTATTTTTATATTTTTCTCGTCGTGTCTCTGGATCGGTGAGGAAGGCAACATTTATTTGGTAAATCATTATGAAAATTGGACCTGAATCTGTTGGGTAATTTTCTCTGGGGACAACCTGATCCCTGGCGTGGCGGGAGGACTTACGCCTTAATTCGAGAGAGAGAGAGAGAGAGAGAGAGAGAGAGAGAGAGAGAGCCGATATCCACGGTTAAATCTGATTAAGGCGAGACATGAGCATCGAACACAGATGAACACGATCACCACCAAACATAATGTATCATGTGACCTTTGTTGACGCACACACACACACACAGGTAAATTATTTCATAGTATTTCTCCATATTATACCCGCTTAAATTTTTTTCATGGAGCTCCTCTGAACTTTTCGTCTACTTATTTTATATTGTTTTTTATTCTTTTTTTGTTTGTTTTTTATTCACATAGATACAAATATAAGTTTTGGGTGACTATGTATAAAATGTTTTCGCATATCGTAATTGGCAATTTTTCTTTTGTACGTTTCCGGTTGATAGAGGATGAAAGAGGTGGATATTTGTTGTGTTGAGGTAACTCTCTCTCTCTCTCTCTCTCTGTCTTTATCTGTCTCTCTCTCTCTCTCTCTCTCTCTCTCTCTCTCTCTCTTTCTCTCTTTTCTATCTGTCTCTCTCTCTCTTTATCTGTCTCTTTCTTTATCTCTCTCTCTTTATCTGTCTCTCTTTTATTATCTCTCTCTCTCTCTTTATCTGTCTCTCTCTTCAATTTATCGTCATCTCTCTTTCTCTCTATGTCTCCTTCTCGTTCTCTTTATATCTCCATCTCTCTCCCCCCCTCTCTGTCTCTCTTTGTGAATCTTATATATACTTTTTCTATCTGTCTGTCTGTCTGTCTGTCTGTCTGTCTCTATAACACAGAACGTGGACACCAACACCAAAATACTCCATCATTTCAGTATTCAGTCAACCGAGCACAGGTGAAAGCGAGGTGACTCTATATCACCCCCTCCCCACACACACAGTAGCAGGTAATTGTGTTTAGGTTGCTGAATATTTTCTCTTTCTCTCTTTAGTAATGTTTATCAGACGCCTCATGGTAGAGCAGTGAGTCGTAGCACACTATTGTCGCCATGTTCCCCCCCCGCCTCTATCTCTCTCTCTCTGTCTCTCTCACAAAAACATACGAGTCCTTTTTACCAGTATGAGTGATTAATATAAACGACTTCATAATCTAATATCAAAACACAATGATGGTTTATGAAAAATTAGACGAAACAATACGAAAACAAACGCTCGGCAACAGGAAGGTAAATGACGAGCTTTAACCGAGTGCATATAATTTCAGGAGAGAAATAAGAGCGAGGTGTTTGACCTGTACTTCCTGCTGTGCGTCAGTCTCCCTGTGAAGGTCGTGAAATAAAGACGACAGCTTCGGAGTATTTTATTTACATTTTTTTCCTGTTCGTCGTGAGGGGTGTATATATATATATTTGTGTGTGTGTGTGTGTGTGTGTGTGTGTGTGTGTGTGTGTGTGTGTGTGTGTGTAAGAGCTTCAAGCGACATGTGAGAGGATTGAATAGTTTGTAAGATGTGTTGAGAAATTTACTGTAACATAAAAGCTGAACTATTTCTATGTGGTGGTGGTGGTAGTGGTGACACGGGGTACAGGGGGTCGTGTCTCATGTGGCTTATACTAGTCATCCTCCAACGTTAGACTGAATAAAAGATAAACAAAACGTAATTCAGATTATTGTTCACAGTAGTAGAGGCTTACTTTACCACGTATGATCTTCTTATGTGTTTACATTGGGAAGTAATTCAGTTCTGGTTGTAATCTCCTTGATTGATTTGGGGTTATAAACTGTATTTAAATAAGCGTGATGATGTTAGGCAATAGTACAACAGAGCTCTAGACACACACACACACACACACACACACACACACATAATAACATACATACACACATACACGCACACAGGGTTCAAAAGAAAGCCATTTTCTAGAGACTCTTTTGATACATCACAAAATTATCTCGCGTCTTATGCAAATGGCTTCCTTCAAGGATGTTTCAAATTTTCCCCCAGATCCGATATTTTTAGGGGAAAAAGGGTCTTAAATACTGGAGTGTCATAACAAAACTGATTAGTCTTTTTCTTTAAGCTGTTTTTGGTGTTATTTGTTCCTTAAGCTGTTGTTATTGTTATTTGTTCCTTAAGCTGTTGTTATTGTTATTTGTTCCTTAAGCTGTTGTTATTTGTTCCTTAAGCTGTTGTTATTTGTTCCTTAAGATGTTGTTATTTGTACCTTAAGCTGCTGTTGTTATTTGTACCTTAAGCTGTTGTTGTTATTTGTCCCTTAAGCTGCTGTTGTTACACCAATATTGATTTTTTTTAATCTTGGAGAGATGAAGAGTATAAGAAGATAATAAATACGATTCGTCTGTGAAATATATTGTTGTGGCTTTTCTTATGCGTGGTTAGCAGCATGTTGACAGTGACTGAGCCGAGCTGAAATCTTGGTTTAAGTTTTCATGGTAAATGTTAAGTGTTAATAATGATAATATGGATAATAATAATAATTTGATGATAGTAACATAGTGATCGATGCGTTAAAGTCCCAGATCCATTGACGACATCTAACGACATCTAAAATCCAAGACATAATGATCAATGCTTAACTATCCTTTTCTGTTTAAAACGGAGTAAACACAATACAAACAGTTGAGTATCACAGCCAGGTGACCTCCCTCCCAGCTGTCGAAATTCTACAACTGAGTTTTACTGTTTTAATATCGACAGGGAAGATATTGATGGTATGGTCAGGACAGTAGGGGGAACGGGATTCTTCTGCAGGATGGTCGACAGTGTTTAGACAGGCGGTGATGTATCAGTTTTGGCGACGTGGGAGTGGGAGGGTGGGTGAGTAGGAGGGTGGGTGAGTGGGAGGGTGGGTGAGTGGGAGGTGGGTGAGTGAGTGGGTGAGTGGGTGGGTGGTGGGAGGTGGTGAGTGAGTGGGAGGGTAGGTGGGTGGGAGAGGGAGGGCAGGTAAGAGGGAGAGGAAGAGGAAGGAGAGAGAGTAGATAGACAGATAGACAGACACGCAGGGAGGGTGATTTGTGTTGGGATGGGAAATGTTGAAATGGTCGAAAAGGTGAAGGGAGAACTAGATATATGTGTATGTGTGTGTGTGTGTGTGTGTGTGTGTGTGTGTGTGTGAAGGCGAGGAGAGATAGAGAGATAGTTGATGGAAGTGGATGAAAGAGAGAGAGAGAGAGAGAGAGAGAGATAAACATGCAAACTTCTCCACCTGGACTTGGTCCCCTGGTGGTCGTATATATGTATATATACATGTATGTATGTACAGTATGTATGCATGTATGTATGTATGTATAGTATGTATGTACTGTATGTATGTATGTACAGTATGTATGTGTGTATGTATGTATGTATGCACATTATGTATATATGAATGTATGTACAGTACTGTATGAAGGCATGTATATATACATGTATGCGTACATGCACGTGTGTTTATTTATATGAATCCAACTTTCCCAACATCGTCCCCTGAGAAGTTGAATGTACAGTGTGCTCGTATAGATGCATGTTTACAGCAGTCATGATGTCGTCGCCGCAATTACTAAATGTTTCCTTAAAAGCGAGAGACGAGAGCAGAATAAAGAGAACCAGACGGAATTTACTCAATTTTCTCGTGAGATCTTAAACTGCCTGTAAAATTTGCATCCGTGTGCTTGTGTGTGCATTCATCCTTGTATCTTGCAGTCATTTTACTTCTTTCTAGTTTGTTGTATTTGCCCTCTCTCTCTCTCTCTCTCTCTCTCTCTCTCTCTCTCTCTCTCTCTCTCTCTCTCCTGTATGTGATGAAGATGTTATCGCTTTAATAACACATTCCATAGATAACTTATCTATTGGGGGGATTTAATTTATCATTTTCTTCTGTCTGTGGGTATATAGTTAATTCCCTTCCCTCCATACTATAGGGCTTCACCTCCTAAGAATCTAGAGACGTAGCGCCTTCCTCTCTCCAGTCCTTATGACAGTAGTAATATAAAAACCTAGGAATATTTTGGGTCTCTCCTGCGTACCGTCAGATAGCCAAGCCCTAAGATCTGAGAATGGCGAGCTCTACGGCCCCGAGCTGTAGGGTCGTAGCGCCACAAAGTCTAGGAGCTTTTAAATCCCTAGCCATTAAGCCATAAGATAGAGACACCACAAGATCTTGGAATATTGAGCTCCGCCCCTGCGACCCTTGAGGCAGCGTCCCTGTGCCTCTACCCAGCTGAGTCCTGCAGGGAAACACACCACCGACAACTCACACACGCACACACACACTCTGGTTGGGTCCACTCTGATATCGACTTCTGGTTTAATGCGGTCATCTTAGCTTCATATATTACATTTTCTCCCTAACTGGAAGCGTGAGCGCGCATCTAACTGACTCCATTAAGCTGTAGTACCAATATGGTAGCCGAGTTGCCTTCGAAAAGTACAGTAAATATATCCGGCCACACCCTGCTTGTCGTCTCGTGTCTATGTCTGGGGGTGGCGTGTAATCACAATAATGTTGTGAATTACATAAATCACTTGCACAGCTGTTCTTTTCCTACGGTATAGTTCCCATCAGGCTAAGTACCTACTAATGAAACCGGGGGCACTGGTGTACACACACACACACACATATCTATATATACAACAGATGTTTTCCCCATGGCGAGACCTCCATCAGGCTCATCACCCACTAACATACAGGTGGTCAGGTACACCGTGAGGCCAGCCAGGGGGGCGGTATAGGTGATGGGTGGGGAATCTTAACCTCGGGGTAGATTTACTGAGGCAAAACTCCGATAATTGCGTCACTGAGCTGCTGTTGGGTGGAGGTTAAGGCACAAGGCCTCCTAACATCAGAATGAAGCAAAGGCAATATACAGCGACCAATCATGATGATGGGCTGTAACTACCACTAGAGTTGTTAAGGCTTCCACACGCTGGTTTACTGCGAAATTTGCAAAGATGCAATTCCAAGGTAAAAGCCTTTTTCTGTCTGCAGTCTAGAGCGTATTTTAGGATTATGACCTCGTTAAGTCAGGTTACCCAGGAAGAACAGAATTCCAGAGGTTACGACCTAATGCTTCCTACCTTCAACTACAATCATTATAAGTCTCTCGGAGGCATAAAAATATAACAAATGTGAATACTTTTTTTTCTGGGAATACTGTTTCTTTTCTCCTGGAGTCAGTTTTTATAGCATAAAGTAATTACCCAGAGAGAGGAGAAAATGGTTACTTGAAACATATTTTACTACCAGGGCCCAGTTAAGTGAGACGATTAACTTTTGACTTTATTGTTTAAGGAAAAGTCGATCAGTTAATGACTTAGAAGGATGACTCTTGTAGGATATGTTACTATACTCTCAAATGAACCAGTATCCAGCACCGGCCGAGTTAAATATACCATTATCTCCTCAATGGTTTGATGCTGAAAGGATAATTCATCAAGTAAATAACATCAACGTAATAATGTATATGAATATCTTATCCCTCCATTATGGGTATATATGACTCGTGCTCTTGTAACAGTGAAACATTCGGCTATTTGTTATGGTTTAGTGGATATATCAGGCACTAAACGACGTCAGCCTAGAAATATATAAAGCAATTTTACCACCGAATAATATGGATCTATGACGCGTTTACTGGCAGTGAGAGGAGTCGTTTAATTCTTTCTGTGTTTTAAAAAGATTTTTAGTCGGTAAGAAACTTCTACGTAAAAATATATACGAGGTGATATTTACCTCTGAGACGGATCACAACACTAGGTGGATTAGCTCAGGTCCTGTGAAGTGTGTGTGTGTGTGTGTGTGTGTGTGTGTGTGTGTGTGTGCTCATGACTAAGACCATCAGCACCTGAAATCATTGAGCGAGGCGAGAGTTACGAGGCCAGTACACACAAGGTAGCACAGCGGGGCATCAGATACTCTCTCCCAGGAGGTGCAAATCCCAAGGCCGAGTCCACAACACCACAGTGGCACCTTCCTCCCAACACCTTGTCACCCTGTCAACACCTTTCCCAGGCAGCCGACACCTACATCTAACCAACATTCATCCAACACGCAAAAAACATCCAACCACACCCATCTGACACCCGGACGAGATAGCCAACTTGCAGTGCCACACCTGGGTCAAGACCTCGGAAGATTAGTGAGGTTTAATCTGCTAAAACTGTTTGGCAATTTACCCTTTGTAGTCGCCTGGTATTATTTAGAATCACAACACACTGGCTCCTCCTTCCCTCCCCCGGGGCGCTGACTGCTGGTGTCATTATACAATCTTGTCTCTATGATCGTACGTGTCAAGGCGGTAATCTTATACTCATTAAATATTTACAGCGACATTAATCAAATTATTCGCCAATACTCATGTGGAGGAAAGTAATTAATAACAAAGTGGCCACCATTATAACTGTGAACATGAGAATAAACGATGAATGATAAAAGCAAATTTATTAAGCAGTGAACATGTGGGTGTGGGAGAGGTGGGGGAGGTGTGGGGAAAGGTGTGGGGGGAGGGTATTCCCCAAACGTGGACCAGGGCAGGTTGGGTCAAAGGGCACGCCCAGGTTGTTTGTTGATTACTTATGTTGAGGACACTTTTAATTCTTCGTCAACTGTCTGCTGACTCTACCACATCACCATCCTCTTGTACACCCATATCACTCCTCACCAACGTCACACCACATCCGACGACACCTCACACACCCCTCGAAACACTTACGTCTCAGCAACACTCATGTCAACATAGCCACAGTCATCTAAACCTCCCTCATCAGCACACCACACCTTCACCACACCCGAAACACTGACTACTTAACCACATCATCACCACACCAACACATTACCTACTTCACCACATCCTTCACCAGCATTAAGCAAATCACCACATCCGACATTATTCCCACCTACCCTCATTATCATCCTTCTTCACGCCGACCTCACATTAATATCTGTCACCCACAACAGAGTTAAAAGTACATTAGTTCAAGCTCGGTCTTCACCCATCTGTCTTCTATACACGACAACGTCAACACATGCAAATTATTTCATGTTCTTTCCAGTAGTCATAAATTCCAAGTTATGTTCCTTTTCAAGCTTTGTGACTTTGTGGGTACGTTGTGGTAATGGTGGGAACGCTGTGTAGGTCATGGTAATGATGGCAACGTTGTACAGGTCATGGTAATGATGGCACGCTGTACAGGTCATGGTAATGGTGGCAACACTGTGTAGGTCATGGTAATGGTGGCAACACTGTGTAGGTCATGGTAATGGTGGCAACACTGTGTAGGTCATGGTAATGGTGGCAACACTGTACAGGTCATGGTATGGTGGCAACACTGTACAGGTCATGGTATGGTGGCAACACTGTACGCAGGTCATGGTAATGCTGGCACTGTACAGGTGTAATGTTGGCGCGCTGTACAGGTCATGGTAATGTTGGCACGCTGCAGGTCATGGTAATGATGGCACGCTGTACAGGTCATGGTAATGGTGGCAACACTGTGTGGGGCAGCACAGTGGTAATGGTGGCACGCTGTACAGGTCATGGTAATGATGGCAACGTTGTACAGGTCATGGTAATGATGGCACGCTGTACAGGTCATGGTAATGGTGGCAACACTGTGTAGGTCATGGTAATGGTGGCAACACTGTGTAGGTCATGGTAATGGTGGCAACACTGTGTAGGTCATGGTAATGGTGGCAACACTGTACAGGTCATGGTATGGTGGCAACACTGTACAGGTCATGGTATGGTGGCAACACTGTAAACACCTTGGTACTTCACTATTAATTACAAAAACAAAGTAAAAAAAAGTATTTCACTTCATACAAATTTCAACATATTCTCTTCAGTATCTTAAATCTCGCAGTAATTTTCACAGTTTTGTTCTTGTAAGTATAAAAGAAAAAGTTGCAGTGGAAAATATCTTTTGACGTTAGTGTCTTATTTTAATTATGCAGTCATGCAAACTTCTGCTGCAACACCATGCAACAGTGTTCAAATTGTTCCTCTCAGAATCCTGAAGTTCGGCTTATGTTTTAGGTTCATGCAACTGTAATAATGCACAGAGACACACACAGATTCACGCACGCAAGCACGCACGCACGTACACACACACACACACACACACACACACACACACACACACACAAACACACACACAAATTAATAATTAAACAAACAAATAATTTCTCCGAGTGCCTTTGTCCTGTCCCTGCGATCATGCAAATACTCCCTCTGCAATATCCTGCAAGAGTGTGGTCAGGCCTGTAACAGTACACTAGTTGCTTGAAGACTCGTTTTATGTAACACTGTACACTCCATCTCCTTCTCACTGTAGCTCTGCTATAGTAATGATTGCCCCTCGTGTAACGAGGATGGCCGACCCAAGGGCCACCTAGGCGAGAATTAATTTAAGGCGTAGAAACTGTCACCAACACAACAACCACATCCTGAGTTAACGAGCTGCATGGCCTAGTGTCAAGGAATAGTCCGAGAAGACCGGACAACTCGCCAACTGCACTGGTTAACCATTACCCCGGAACACTATCTGCAAATCGATTAACATCCATTTCCCAATTACTGCTGGGTAGACAGAGGCAAATGGCGTAAAGAAACTTGCCCATAATTTCAACCTGCCCGGGGATCGAACCCGGGACCGCTCGCTTGGAAGACGAGCATGCTGACCATTACACAACAGGTGCTAGAGTAGTAACACACACACACACACACACACTCGAGGCCAGAAATTTACATTATACACCTCGATCTGGTTATTACACGGTGTCCTCTTGTGGTAATCTAACATCCTTCATCATTAAGTCCTGTTTCATACTGAGCTCCTAGACACACATCTCTCTCTCTCTCTCTCTCTCTCTCTCTCTCTCTCTCTCTCTCTCTCTCTCTTTGCATATAATTGCCTACCACCACTATCATCAACACCACCACAACCATATTCACCATCACTTCCACTATAACCATCATCACAACCACGACCACCACTGCCACCAACATTATCATCACCAAGATCACCACTAACCTCACCATCCTCAACACCACCACCACCACTGCCACCAACATTATCACCACCAAGATCACCACCACTAACCTCACCATCCTCAACACCACCACCACCACGATCTACTGGGGGACGCATATATAGACAACAAACATCTTGTAGGTCACACGGCCCCTCCAGCCACCACCACCTTTTTCACGAGACTAATGATTCACTCTACCACCTCCTTCAGTAGAAACTCCTCCCCCAGGCAGTTCTACCCTCCATCCTTGCTTCTCCTGCTGTCCGTTACACACATGTGATTTTTTTTGTTTTTGTTTATGCCATCTTGTTTTGCTTCGTTTTCTGTCTGCTGTTCAGGAGAATGAGGTGGACGGCTAGTGGTGCCTGGATCTATATGAGTGAGTGTGATAGCCGGTCAGATGGTCGGAATATATAGCCCAGGAGATATATTGCTGGCCTTATTATAGGAGGTCAAGGGTTAAAGGTTAGGTGCTATTAATAGTCTGGGGAATAGTAAGTGAAATGTGGGTGACAATAACCGTAGAGTTATATGTGTTTTGAGATATATATAGCTGTTACACACACACACACGATTAGTCTCCCATCCTATGTTTTTCTACACAAAGTCATCCCGATCTTTTCACTTCTTTCCCCCTACTCCCCTTACCTCCCTCCCCTCTTCATTTATCTTTCCCTATTTCCTTATACCTCCCTTCTCTCTCTCACCTCTCTGCCTCCTACCTTCTTCCCCAAACCTTCCTTCTACCTCCCTCCCTTACACTTTCTTCCCACTTTCCTCCTCACACCTCCTTCCCACCTTTCTCTCCTTCAGTACCCCTCTCTCGGTGTCTCTGATAAATAGGATGCTTTCTGCTAGGTCTTCCACTCTCCCTCACCCAGAGCTGAGGGAGCCTCACTGATAACGATTTTCTCTCTCTCTCTCTCTCTCTCTCTCTCCCAAAAACACACACACAGACAAATACGGAGAAAGATACATACATACATACATACATACATACATACATACATACATACATACATACATACATAAATACATATATACATTACTGAGTAGATAATGACAACCCCGTTTGAGCTAATATGTTTAAGGTACAATATAGGTGAAGGTTTACAGCTCGGCCTCCCTGTGTGGGTTAGAGCTTCACTCGAGTGCAGTAAAGTTTGTTGTGTTTACGGACCATCGACTGACTAAGCCTTGACGACTCACGTTGTTTGATGTCACTCCTTGATTTTTTTTCTTTGATAAATTTGTGGGAATTGGTAGATAAAAGGTAAAAGTATCTGATTAATTTAAGTTATTCATATGTGTGTGTTTAACATTGCCACATTTCTCTTAGGTTAGGTTAGGTTATGATATGTCAGGTTGTTAAATTATGTAAGTTTAGGTAAGGTTAGGTAAGGTTAGGTTAGGTTAAGTTTGGTAAGTTCAGGAAAGCTGCTCTGATTTATTGTGTTACGTTATGTTACATTAAGTTAGTTTAGTTTAGGTTAGGTTAAGTTACGCTCACTTAAATTGACTTGGGTTAAAATTAATTTGAAAAGCTATATCAAAACTAACTATAAATTGCACTCATCTATTACACTCCCCTTAACCACACAACGATTAAATACCATTATATAAATCCCTCTATTCTCGATTAACTACCGAACAGCTAAACAAGAACTAAAAACAAAAACATTCTCTCGTTCATCATATGTCGAAAATCATCCCCCATTTTTTTCTATACATCCAATTATAAAAAGAGAATATACATATCCCGTATACTGTATATATGTATAGGACAAAACATTTTCTTTTTCTCAGTTAACAAAAAGGCTTTATAAAACTCTCCCCTTCTCACTGAGTTTTAGGTTACACAGAGGGAAAAAAAAGCCGAGACCACGGTAAAATTGTGTGTGTATGTGTGTTGGTACATATGTGAGGGAGAGGGAGAGAGAGAGAGAGAGAGAGAGAGAGAGAGAGAGAGAGAGAGAGAGAGAGAGAGAGAGAGAGAGAGAGAGAGAGATTTTTATTTTTTATGTGTGTGTGTGTGTGTAGCAGTGGGCCCCAGAGGAACGGCGCATAGGCCCACTGGCATGTGGACACGTTCTGGCGCCTACGAACCATTGCCCCGCTGCCTTGCGGATTAACCTTGGTAGGTATAAGGCTGCGGAAGTGTATCCAGAAGGAAAAATCTGCGGTGGAGCCCTGCATCAGGCAGACATGTTTACAGAGCTCCAACAAGACCCCAACGGCGGTACAGGCGGAAGAGGTGACCACCGTAGAAACCCAACGACTACACCGGCGAACGAAGGCAATGTATGATGGACAGGCTACTAAGGCGAAACCCAACAAACTGGGCTATCGGCAGTCCATTGCGACTCTCCCTCTCCACAGTCGTTGCAGCACTTGCACCACTGGATCAGGAAAGGGGAGAGCCAAGATGTGTGGCTGCAGCCTGCCCTCCTGCCTCACCACATGAATCAACTCACACGCAGCCATCCCCCAGCGCATCATACCTCCCATCATCATCAAAAGTCCTATGGCGACGGACGAGTGGCGACGCGGACAGGCAGAGATCACTGCCGGGAGTCTCTAGTCACAACTGTGCACATGGGCGGCACAGATAAGATGGTCGCTTATGCACTGGGATCTAGGCAGCAGTGCAATCCGGTCCTGTCTGTGCGACTGAGCATCCCTTTCGAGGAGCCACCGCACCCAGTAAGGTCATCCTTATGCGGTCGAAAACAGTCAAAATATCAGATCCAAACATTTTACGCCGAGAGAAGACAAGGTTGTGCTCCTTGGCGACTTAAATGCCAGAGTTGGCAGAGATGCTAACATTTGGCAGGGAACCATAGGGAGAAATGGACAAGGCAAGTGTAATCCCAACGGCCTATTCCTCCTCAGCAAGTTTGCTGCGCACAACCTCACTATCACCAATACCTTGTTTCGGCAGGCCGACAAGTTCAAGGGTACGTAGCAACACCCACGATCCAAACACTAGCATCTCATTGACTACATTATTGTCAGAGAAAGAGGTCGCCAAGATGTCCTTATAACCCGTGCCATGCGTGGCTCAGACCACTGTGACACTGATCATCGACTCGTCAGAGCCAAGCTCTCACTTCACGTCGCCCCAAAATTGCGAAGGCAGCAAGTCTCCAGAAGAGTTTTTAATACTAAGCGTCTGGAGGATCCAGCAATAGCACATGCTTTCAGAGAGCAGCTCGAACATGGGCTTATAAACAACCCAACAGCAAACAACGCGAATCCCAGTGCCGAATGGGATACTCTTAATACTGTTATGACAAAAACCTTCAGAGACCCTCGGCCAGATCAAAAGAACACACCAGGACTGGTTTGATGAAAATGACCCGGTAATCAAAGTACTCATCGATGATAAACGTGCTGCTTTTATTGACTGGCAAAACAACCCTCAGTCTCGCACTAAGGTGGATACCTTCCGCAAGAAGAAAGCGGCAGCCCAGCGGGGACTTCGCCTTCTAAAGAATGACTGGCTTAAAAATAAAGTATGTGAAATACAAAAAACATGCAGTTCAGCACAAGATGTGCGAATTTTTTAATTCCATTAAAACATCTTATGTGCCAACCACTCGTGGCGCAGGAAGAGCACTGAACTTTGCCTGGCATTCCCCCCCGCCCCTTTTTCTTCACCAGACGGATGTTCGCTTGTCTTCTGCTTGAGGTGGCGATGTTTTGCCTTATGAAGAACCAGGCACTGAGAGAAGACTTAAGAACGCGTGTTGGGCGAAGTTACAAGATAAGGCTTTTTAATAGGAAGTTCTGGGGAGTGGGGAGAATGGTGGGGAGTAGAGTGAGGAGTGATGGGGAGGAGAATGAGGGTACCTGTGGGGAGTGATGGGGAGGAGAATGATATAGTATGGTGGGGAGGTGAGAGGGTACAGTGGTGGGGAACCGAGAGAGAGAGGAGAGTGGATGGGATGAGAATGAGGTGGGGAGGCGAGAGGGGAGAGTAATGAAGAGCCGAGAGGGAAGAGTGGAAAGGGGAAATGAGGAGATTGCTGGGGGAGATAATGTAAGGGACTGCAATGGGGAGAATAGAGAGATGAGGGAGTTGTGAGAAGAATTGAAGGAGGTGTAGTGGATGGGGAGAAAAAAAGAATGGTAGGGAAAGACGATGGTAAGAAGAAGGGTGGGGAGAGGGAGGGGAGGAAGAATTGGTACAAAGAAGGTAGGAGGAGTGGAGGGGGGAGGGAGGGAGTGGAAGGAGGGAGTGGAAGAAGGGGAGGGAGAGGAGTGGAAGGAGAGGAGGAGGCTAGAGGGGTGGGAGGAGAGGCTAGAGAGTCTGGGGGAGTGGACGAGGGTGAGGAATAATAGGATGGGTAGGAGGATACATTAAGGGTACGTTAATGGATAAGGGGTAAGGGGTAAGGGGTAAGGGGTAAGGGGTAAGGGGTAAGTGGTAAGGGGTAAGTGGTAAGGGGTAAGTGGTAAGGGGTAAGTGGTAAGGGGTAAGTGGTAAGGGGCCTACCAGTAACAATTCCTCCTTCAAGAAATATATATAAGTTATTTTTATATTATATTCCTGTGCCCGTAGATGTACTAATAATAATAATAATAATAATAATAATAATAATAATAATAATAATAATAATAATAATAATAATGATGATAATGATAATGATAATGATAATGATAATAATAATGATAATGATGATGATAATGATAATGATAATGATAATGATAATAATAATGATAATGATGATGATAATGATAATGATAATGATAATGATAATGATAATGATGATGACCAAACGTAAATTCTTGAACAAGTATCCTGGAAGCTAAAGACTCATAGACACACATCCTGTCATGGTGAAGGAATGCAAAGTTTGTTCACATAACATTTCTGTGTTAAAGCAGCCCAACGCCTACCTTTCCTGACCTAATTGATGGATGATTTTCTCTAGGCGTGAGGGATGTTTTTCCTGGCAAGAGTAAACACAGCCAGCGAAAACATCTCCTGTGTTTATTTTGCTCTTCCGTTTCACCTCTCACTCTTCCACCTCCTCTCCCACACTCCCCTCTCACTCACTCTCTTCCTCTTTTACCCAACATTATCTTCCTCCCTTAACCCTACTCTCTCCCGCATCACCCTTCACTCTCTCCTCTTTCTCTCTATCTCTCTCTCTCTCTCACACCCCTCACTCACTCTCTCTCTCCCACACCCCTCACTCACTCCCTCCCTCCCTCATCCCTCACTATTTCCCTACACTAACCTTCACTTTTCTTCACCCATCACTCTCCCTAATACTCCTCACACTCCCCTACCCCTTAATCTTTCTCCCCCACACTCTCCCCTACACCTCAATCTTTCTCCCCCACACCTCAATCTTTCTCCCCCACCCCTCACCTTCTCACCACTCTCCTCTCCCACAGTGACGGAGGGGAAGCGATCAGAGTGGCCCCGCAAGTCTAAGGGTACCCTGGAGACCCACAGGTTCAACACAGGTGAGTACTGTACCTGGTGAAGACTCGTATCTCTCTCTCTCTCTCTCTCTCTCTCTCTCTCTCTCTCTCTCTCCTTCCAACCCTTCCCTCTATCTTAATCTCTCTCAGTCTTTCCCCTCCTGGCGATACTTCACCCATACTGGCACTGTCTTCCCCCATTTCGAGTGCCAGGTTACCCTCCACTCATAGCACAACTGGATAATTTTTTCCATCATTAATTGCCTGGAGGTTTTAAGGGGCCCGCTGAGTGACAATGCTCATACAAGGGGCTCTCTGAGTGACTTGATGCTCGTGCAAGGAGTCGACTGAGTGACTTAATGCTCGTAAAAGGAGTCGACTGAGTGACTTAATGCTCGTACAAGAGGTCAACTGAGTGACTTAATGCTCGTAAAACTAGCAGGTTAGACCCCGCTGAGTGCAGCTATCTGGTGTGTGTTGAGGAAATTGTTGTTTTTATGTTAGGCTTTTTCGTCACGTGATGCTCCTGCGTGTGTGAGATGATTCATTAAGTGTAGGAGAGAGAGAGAGAGAGAGAGAGAGAGAGAGAGAGAGAGAGAGAGAGAGAGAGGGAGAGAGAGACCAACTATTACACCTGGTACGCAAACACCTGCCACTGTTCTTAATACTGCCTAATTAGATGGTAAGAATGACGTAGCTCCTGCCGTCCTGATTATCTTGTCAAGGTTATTTTCTATAAGTGGCTAATACTTGTCCTCTGGCAGTCAAAATACGTCAAATTAAAACTGCTACATCAACAACAATAATCTATCCAAAGTATTATCATTAGGTTAGGTTAGGTTGGCATTTTAACAGATGTGTCTCGTCTGAAACTGACACTTGTGCTCAGTGCCTCGTGGCTTTGATAGTTGAAGCAGCACCTAACTCAACTCAACACAACAACAACAACTGTAATTAATTGAATCCACAAGATATCCAACTGACTTAATGATGGTCTCTGTGTAGTGTAGTGTAGTGTAGTGTAGTGTAGTGTAGTGTAGTGCAGTGTACTGTGTAGTGTAGAGTCCTCTTGTTACCGAATGTTTGTATCTAATGGCCTCTTGACCATACACTGTTAAAGGTTATGAAAAGTTTTTTTGAGTGTATATGGTTACCAATAAACCCTTGTATGTATAAAGGATATAATATCATTCACTAAACCCTTACTATACAAAAGTGTATATAAAAATTAATACATTTATAACCCTTAAGTTTCAAAAGGGTGAAGAGAAGCCCTGTGTAAATAACTCGGCAGTGATCTTCTTTAAATAGTGTTTGTCCACCGCTTATCCCCCTCCACCGTCCAGTGACCCACACCTTGGCCTTACACGTCTGTCAGTTATACCGTGGATGTTGTAAAAAGCAGCACCACAAACCGAGTATGACAGTGTGAGAGACTTGTGAGACTCCTGATTACAATAGTCATTTCCCATAAAGACGAGCATGACTTCTCTTCCTAGCACCTTCACCAACACTATCACTCTGGCAAAATTATTGTCACTTAATTAAAATATTTATTTCTTACTAAAAAAAATAGCTTCAAAAACAAGTTATCTTCCCGTGGTGGGCTTAGCGGTATTTTGCAGTAAATATTCCCCTTTTCACCTAAAATGCTCCTTTTAAAACCATCACTGCATGTTTTTTTTCACTGTCGAGAACACAGAGCTTCCATCATACACTACCTCGCTGTTATGTATACACCTGCAGCAAAATTAAACCGAGGTACAGGTGCTGCCGAGAAAGAACACTATCTATCAGTAGCCAACACGGCAGAAAGACTCAGCTATGTGAAGTGTGGATGAGAGACAGAGAATAAATATCATGGCTGGAGATTGCAAAGGCGATATATGGCATCAGCATTGCGAAGATCGACTTAGAAAAATAGCTTGCCAAAGAAAAATGTAAAGTCATGACTGGCAACAATCAGTCATAAGTTAATTCAGCTCCTTTGATATATTTTGTTTTTTTTTGTTCTACTGTATATCTATTAACTGAACGAAGGTGAGGGTTATCCAGAGATCGACTTTACAAGGATTCAATATATGACTTTTATCCTCTTTAAAGAAAACAATTTATTTGCAGTAGTCATGTAGGTTTCGGTTCCATATTGAGAGTCCTTTTTATTATCTACATTAAGTCAATCAATTTGGTTTGTTTTTATATAATTTACAAAGCGAAGTGAACCTTGATAATCCGACCTAAGGGCGTAATAAGCTCTTAGTATAGAGTCCAAGGAATCAATGTTGGTTCACTTGATTTGTTCAAGGTCTGTGTAGCCGAGTTGAAACGTCTTGTTCCCCTCCCTGGATGATATGCGATGAGGGTGGACGTGAAGGGAGGATATTCCAACCACAGAAGAAGACATTCCAGCAACAGATAAAATACCCAAGCCAAAGGAGAAGAAGTACAAAAGTAAAATAAGACATTTCCATTTTCAAAATAAATTCCAGTAACTTTATACAAAATTCTTGCAGCAGATTAAGATTTCCAGCAACAGCAAAAAGACATTCCAGCAAGAGCAAAAGACATTCCAGAAACAGCAAGATATTCCAGCAACAGCAAGACATTCCAGCCGCAGCAAAAGACATTCCAGCAACAGTAAAAAGACATTCCAGTAACAGCAAGACATTCCAGCAACAGCAAAAGACATTCCAGCAACAGCAACAAAAGACATACCAGCAGCAACAGAAGGAAACAGCAAAAGCCCCTTGACCTTGGCCACTCCCTCCCTACAGACATCACTTCTCAATTCCCCTTCATCCCAAACTTTTACTCGAACTGGAGAGTGATCGTAGGGAGAATAACAGTGAACATGTAATCCAGTGAATCGATCAGATCATTATTCCATATTCGGGTTCCATAGATATATATATACAGCCAAGTTTACCTGTCCTAAATAAATAAGGTCTTAGAGAAAATCACTGTTAGTATAAGTTATAATTAATGAGGTCACTGATCAAAGGGAAGTGTGATATTAACTCTCTCTCTCTCTCTCTCTCTCTCTCTCTCTCTCTCTCTCTCTCTCTCTCTCTCTCTCTCTCTCTCTCTCTCTCTCTCTCTCTCTCTCTCTCTCTCTCCAGGGCTGACGTAGTGTCTCCATCACTTTCCAGGCCAGCTCCGGATTTCTCTCCTCCCTCACTCTCATACCTACTTCAGGATTCTTCCCTTAAGAATTTTCTCGTCCTTGAAGTATGAAGCCATTTTCTTCACACAAGACTCCCTGTTCTTCCTCTTTGTCATCTTTATTCATTCCCAGATGGATATTATAATTTATTTCATCATTATCATCATCATCATCATCATTAGTATTATTATTATGGTCATTTTTCTTATGAATATTCTAAGTGTTATAAGTCATTAAGTATTCCTGAGAAAAGCTTGTCACTCAGCCGACACTTATTAAAACCTTCATTCCTGTTTCTTGACAGTGAAAAGTTGTCCTAATTTTCGCTCCACTGGTTAAGTCTCCCGAGTTTCTTGACGGGGAGAGTTTACTGTAAGTCACTTAGATGACCACCCGACTGTATATGTCTGTCTGACGATATATCATTAGCCTAACTCAATAACGAAAGATGGATACGGTTTATACATAGCATTTATATTCATACCACAGTAATCCCTAGAGGTGTTATGGTTTAGGGGTTTAAAAGGTCAAAGGTCAAGGTCACAATGTAGCGTAAGATACAATTTCTTTTAATTAACCACCTTGCTCGAGTGTAGTTAAGGTATGCAAGATCTTCTTATGTTCCACTTCTATATAATCTTATTCGGGAGTTTAATCCATTCACTTTAAGCTCTTGGTGACGTCGCTAAAGTGAAAATACTCAGGTAAATTTTTGCTTCGTTCGTTGTGATCAAAAGCCTCTCCCTCACCTTCCGCTCTGACGTGTACTTTGTTTGAATCGCTATTACGGCCCTGGTATTCAAAGCTAAATTAAAATATCCTGCTGTTTATTTTTTTACCTTCTCTTCAGAGCTTCATGGCGGATTGACTATTGAGAAAGGAGCAAGAATGTTTAAGAACAAGAAATTAGGAAATGATTGATTCTTTCTTTTAATCTCTCAATATTTATTTGTTGTAGCCGTTGAAGAGATATAAAAAAAGGAATACCAGAAGACAAGAATATCCTCAAGAAATATTTAGATAAATTAAAATTTGCTCAAAGGGTAAAAAAGAAAAAGAAAAGTGAAAAACCATGGCTGATGACCACAAACATTAAAACAATACCAAAGAACAAGAAAAAAAGATCAAAATTATTTACTGGAGGCGCAACGATGGCTAGGAAAGACACAAGACAAAAAAAGCGAGTTAAAGTATAAGATTTTTGAGGTGACACAGAAGTGGGTAAACGCAGGATCGAGACGGCATAAAAGCATCTGGGAAAGGGATCTGCAGATTACCCGGAGGTCGCACAAGGGGGATCCTGGGGATTGAATAGGATTTGGGAAATATTTTCTCTGCCATCCAGAGTGGTTGGAAGACAAGGAGGACGGACGCAGATGAGTTGAGGTCGATTCTCTGAGTGAACATTTTCCCAGGTGTAAATAGATCGATGGAAAGACAATACCTTGAGTTAGAAAAAAAGGTATAACATTTTATTTTAACATCTACAGGATAGTGGTGTATATTTTTTGTGTATTTCAATATATAATGTACGTTAAGAAACCTGCTAAAATGTTAAGAGCTTAGTAGGCTCAGCTTATGAGTTTAAGACTATTATGTAAAGTGAGTTTTCTACCTTAAAAGCAAACTAAAAAAAAAAAAAAAACCCTGGATGAGTGGGCAAAAAAACACACATTAAACTCCTTAGAGGTTTAGAAAAATTAGATATAAAGCCCAGGTGAGTCGATGATGTGTTATATATTATAGGGAAGGACAGCTTAAGGCACGAGGACCTGGCTTCACGGATCAGACATGGTTGGGTTGGGTTGGGTTGGGTTGGGTTGGGTTAGGTTTTTGTGTTAAGGTGGTGGGGACGAGGTTCTCCTACAAGTTCCATCTTACACCATCTACCAACGACATACCATAGAATCGTAGAGCATCAACAACAAACATCATCACAGAGGAGACGTGTTCCCGAGGACTTACATAACAGCTCTTAGTAAACTTCCAGCATCAGACAACAACCTCCCTGGGTATGGAAAAGTGGGTGTTAGGGACCTTCAGAGATATGAGACCATATTAAGCTGAGATAAAGGGTAGGGAGAGATAGGAAAGGATATAGTACCATCTTGAACCAGTACGTGTTATAGTCTCTTATTGACTCTCAGGACCATCGAGGCTCCCAGGGAATGGAAAACCGGGCTCTTATCCTCCCGTAGTGGGCTGAGGACACATAAAACCTGAGATAAGAGAGAGAATTGAGACAGCTGTGGAGTCATTAAGAGACATCGTCAAGTTGAAATGTTTGGGGATAGAGTGTTACGTCCGACCCCTTCAACGTGGCTCAGGTGGAGCTTTCCACAGCTTCTCTAGTGAGCTGAAGACTAACAAAAGCTGAAATAAGAGTGGGGGGAGAGTTTGGTATAATGAAAAATATCTTCAAGCTGACGTGTTTGTTGGGGGGTGCTATTACCTCACAGAGACTCCCAGAGCACTAAACTAGCTCCCAGGATTATAGAATAGCGAGCTCTGAGACCCAAGAGAGCTGAGGGTGTAAAAAAATGAAGCCGAGATATAAGTGCAACGATCGAGATGGTCTCAGTACCTTTTAGGGACATCAAGTTAAAATGTCTTGTGTGTTGTAAACCCTCAGTGACTCTCAGCGCCACACCAACTCCTACAGGTATAAAACAAAATGAGCTTGAAGCCTCTCTAGAGAATTGAGAACACAAGGAAGTAGACAAAAGACCGTGGAATGAAGCTGTTTTGGTGTAATAAACGTAATACCTCCGGGGGAGTTATATTGCGTGGATCTTATAAGCCTTCAGTGACTCCCGAAGGCGCTGTAAGTATACTCCAGCCGCGTCAGAGTATAAACAATTATTAACTATCCAACAAAAGCCCTTAACTCACAGTATAACTTGATCATGGTTTCCTGGGGTATGTCTCTACTTGAAGATTATTATTTATCATTCTTCCTTAATATTTCTGGTATAATCTCGGTCACTGTTTTTTTCGACAAAAACGAGAGAGAAAATAAATATAAGATAGCAAGCTGGGAAAACTTTCGGTGTGGAGAAAATGAGATATCTTCCAGGACACCAACTTTTTTTTTCCCCTTATCAGCAACTAGATTTTTTTTTTTTGACCCACAAGTTCGAAAAAATATATATTCAGTATTCGGTTCATTTGTTTGTGTGTGCGTGCTTGTGCGTTTGCCTTTGTATGTCTGTGTGTGTAATAATATTCGTTTATTATGA